>NW_026918805.1:0-15001 GCF_032062105.1 Saccostrea cuccullata | reverse complement strand
GTAGCAAAAGCAGATATTTCTTTTGCTCTTTCTGTTAATGGTACTTGCCAGTAGCCTTTCAACAGGTCAAATTTACTGACAAATTTCGCGTTTCCAATGTTGTCAATACAGTCATCGATTCTAGGTATTGGATATGAATCAGTTTTGGTAACAGAATTCACCTTTCTAAAGTCTGTACATAATCGGTAGGTACCGTCCTGTTTTGGTACAAGAATACATGGTGAGCTCCAATTACTTTTACTAGGTTCAACAATGTCATTGTCCAACATGTACTGCACTTCCCTTCTTAGGTACTGCAATTTTATTGGATTAAGACGGTACGGATGTTGTTTGATAGGCAGAGCGTCACCCACTATAACATCATGACAAGCTGCATTAGTTTTCTTTGGAACATCCGAGAAGATTTGATGATACTCATTCATCAAGTTTTTAACTTGTTCTTTTTGGTGAATGTTCAAATGTCCAAGTTTGGCATCAAAATCAGCCAAAATTTCTGAGTTTTTCAAACGAACACTCTGATTACAATCTTTCTCATTCATTTCTACACTCGTATCACTTTCAATACAATTTTGAACAGTCTTAGCATTGGCTAAAGTGGAAACTGGTTTTACAGAATTTCGGTCACACCTTTCAAAATACTCTTTTAACATGTTAATGTGACAAACCCGTTTCTCTTTACGTCGACCTGGTGTCTTAACTACATAGTTTACATCACTGATCTTGCTTTCAATTTCATAAGGGCCATAAAATCTGGCCTGTAAAGGATGACCAGGAATAGGTAAAAATACAAGAACCTTATCACCTGGCTTAAACACCCTATTTCTGGCATCTTTGTCATACCACATTTTCATTTTCATCTGAGAACTCTTCAAATTTTCTTGTGCTAATTTACAAGCATTGTAAAGTTTTTCTTTGAAATCAGACACATAATCTAAAAGATTAAGATCACTAGTCTCAGTCAGCCACTTTTCCTTCAACAATTTCAAAGGACCTCTAACTGTATGACAAACACCAATTCAAAAGGACTGAACCCAAGAGACTCCTGGACTGCTTCTCGTGCAGCAAATAGCACAAGATGAACCCCTTCATCCCAGTCTTTCTCATACTGGTAACAATAGGTCTTCAGCATTGTTTTTAGGGTTTGATGAAAACGTTCTAGCGCTCCCTGGGACTCAGGATGATAAGCAGTTGATCTATATTGCCTTATACCCAACTCATGCATGACTTGCTGGAACAACCCCGACATAAAATTTGAGCCTTGATCCGACTGAATTGCCTTGGGTGCTCCTACAAAACTGAAAAACTTGGTTAGGGCCTTAACTATGCTCTTTGCCTTTATATTCCTAAGAGGTATGGCTTCAGGAAATCGAGTGGATGTACACATAATGGTAAGTAAATACTGGTTTCCAGATCTAGTCCTAGGCAAAGGTCCTACACAATCCACCAACACTCGACTAAACGGTTCTTCAAAAGCTGGAATGGGTTGGAGAGGAGCAGATGGTATCTTCTGATTTGGTTTACCTATCATCTGACAGACATGGCATGACTTACAAAACTTCGAAACATCTTTTCCTAGCTTAGGCCAATAAAAATGACTCAAAATCCTATTATAAGTCTTATTGATACCTAAATGACCAGCCATAGGTGTATCGTGAGCTAAACTCATGACATCTCGACGATAAGCAGCTGGGACCACTATCTGGTGAACAACACGCCACACTTCATCTGGAGAAGCGTCAGGTGGTCGCCATTTTCGCATAAGGATGCCATCTTTCATATAGAAGCATTCTCCAACTTTAGTAGCCTCTTCTGGTGGAAGTGCCCTCTTACTAAGTTGAATGATATCTGGGTCTTTATGTTGTTCAGAGAGTAAACGTTCTCGGCTGAGGATGTCCTTGCCTTGGCTAACTAGTGGATGCAACTCATCATCCTCACCACCAAATTTTGGTAAAAGTTCTTTCTTGACTCTTGCTTCTTGATATTGTGTGGTTCATGTATATATTTGAGTGCCATCAAGGTCAGATAAGAAAACTGAGATATGTGTGGCTATTGCTTGATTATGTAAAACCTCCATTTCTCGTCTTCTGGCCATCGCTCTAGTAACAGCACAGGCTGGATAAATAATTCCCATTTTTGATCATCGCACATAACATTGCATTTTCTCACAAACTATAGGATCTCGGTACAACTTTTCCACCAGCTAAATCGTTGCCAAGCCAACGAACGGGAACTCTGGGGCTTAGCTGGATAACAACATGCAGTAAGTTGTAACAGAAAGTTTGCAATTTCAAAATCATACACTCCACACCCTGTTCAATAAATAAATAAGTGACATATCTCTCCATGTGCTGTTACTAGAGCGATCCAAAGAAGAAATGGAGGCAACAGATTAGGTCGTATTAACCGAGGCCACATGTCGCAGCAGACGAATTCCTCTGTTGAATTGAAAGACATATTCTTTTTGAACAAAAGGTTTTACAATTATCTGACCTTGATGGCATTACCAAAACACAATTTGGTTTTATCAAAATTTGGTGGTGAGGATGATGAGTTGCATCCACTAGTTAGCCAAGGCAAGGACATCCTCAGCCGAGAACGTTTACTCTCTGAACAACATAAAGACCCAGATATCATTCAACTTAGTAAGAGGGCACTTCCACCAGAAGAGGCTACTAAAGTTGGAGAATGCTTCTATATGAAAGATGGCATCCTTATGCGAAAATGGCGACCACCTGACGCTTCCCCAGATGAAGTGTGGCGTGTTGTTCACCAGATAGTGGTCCCAGCTGCTTATCGTCGAGATGTCATGAGTTTAGCTCACGATACACCTATGGCAGGTCATTTAGGTATCAATAAGACTTATAATAGGATTTTGAGTCATTTTTATTGGCCTAAGCTAAGAAAGGATGTTTCGAAGTTTTGCAAGTCATGCCATGTCTGTCAGATGGTAGGTAAACCAAATCAGAAGATACCATCTGCTCCTCTCCAACCCATTCCAGCTTTTGAAGAACCGTTTAGTCGAGTGTTGGTGGATTGTGTAGGACCTTTGCCTAGGACTAGATCTGGAAACCAGTATTTACTTACCATTATGTGTACATCCACTCGATTTCCTGAAGCCATACCTCTTAGGAATATAAAGGCAAAGAGCATAGTTAAGGCCCTAACCAAGTTTTTCAGTTTTGTAGGAGCACCCAAGGCAATTCAGTCGGATCAAGGCTCAAATTTTATGTCGGGGTTGTTCCAGCAAGTCATGCATGAGTTGGGTATAAGGCAATATAGATCAACTGCTTATCATCCTGAGTCCCAGGGAGCGCTAGAACGTTTTCATCAAACCCTAAAAACAATGCTGAAGACCTATTGTTACCAGTATGAGAAAGACTGGGATGAAGGGGTTCATCTTGTGCTATTTGCTGCACGAGAAGCAGTCCAGGAGTCTCTTGGGTTCAGTCCTTTTGAATTGGTGTTCGGTCATACAGTTAGAGGTCCTTTGAAATTGTTGAAGGAAAAGTGGCTGACTGAGACTAGTGATCTTAATCTTTTAGATTATGTGTCTGATTTCAAAGAAAAACTTTACAATGCTTGTAAATTAGCACAAGAAAATTTGAAGAGTTCTCAGATGAAAATGAAAATGTGGTATGACAAAGATGCCAGAAATAGGGTGTTTAAGCCAGGTGATAAGGTTCTTGTATTTTTACCTATTCCTGGTCATCCTTTACAGGCCAGATTTTATGGCCCTTATGAAATTGAAAGCAAGATCAGTGATGTAAACTATGTAGTTAAGACACCAGGTCGACGTAAAGAGAAACGGGTTTGTCACATTAACATGTTAAAAGAGTATTTTGAAAGGTGTGACCGAAATTCTGTAAAACCAGTTTCCACTTTAGCCAATGCTAAGACTGTTCAAAATTGTATTGAAAGTGATACGAGTGTAGAAATGAATGAGAAAGATTGTAATCAGAGTGTCCGCTTGAAAAACTCAGAAATTTTGGCTGATTTTGATGCCAAACTTGGACATTTGAACATTCACCAAAAAGAACAAGTTAAAAACTTGATGAATGAGTATCATCAAATCTTTTCGGATGTTCCAAAGAAAACTAATGCAGCTTGTCATGATGTTATAGTGGCGACGCTCTGCCTATCAAACAACATCCGTACCGTCTTAATCCAATAAAATTGCAGTACCTAAGAAGGGAAGTGCAGTACATGTTGGACAATGACATTGTTGAACCTAGTAAAAGTGATTGGAGCTCACCGTGTATTCTTGTACCAAAACAGGACGGTTCGTACCGATTATGTACAGACTTTAGAAAGGTGAATTCTGTTACCAAAACTGATTCATATCCAATACCTAGAATCGATGACTGTATTGACAACATTGGAAACGCGAAATTTGTCAGTAAATTTGACCTGTTGAAAGGCTACTGGCAAGTGCCGTTAACAGAAAGAGCAAAAGAAATATCTGCTTTTGCTACACCAGATGGACTTTACCAGTATAAAGTAATGCCTTTTGGCATGAAAAACGCACCAGCTACATTCCAAAGGATGATTCACTCCCTTCTTCAAGACCTTGAGGGATGCGAGGCCTACATTGATGATGTCATCATATACAGCGACACATGGGACGAACATCTCCGAATCATGCGTGCTTTATTTGACATTTTAGCTAAAGCAAACTTAACTGTGAACCTTGAGAAGAGCGAATTTTGTCATGCTTATGTAGAGTATTTAGGTCATAAAGTAGGTCAAGGTTATGTTACACCAATTATGGCTAAAGTGGAAGCTATTTCAAAGTTCCCGATTCCTACAAACAAGAAAGAATTAATGAGGTTTTTGGGCAGGGGTTCAAAGGAATTTTTTTTTTTTTTTTTAAAAAAACGTTTAAAACCCCCCCCCTTTTTTTTTCCCCCCAAAAAAAATTTTTTAAAAAAACCCTTTTTTTTTAAAACAAAAAAATTTTAAAAAGGAAAAAAACCCTTTTTTTTTTGGGGTTTCCAAAAATTAAGTTTTGGGAAAAAAAACCCCCTTTTTTTTTTGGGTTTTTTCCCCCTTTTTTTTGGGGGGGCCCCTTTTTTTTTTCCTTTTTTTTAAAAGGGGGGGCCTTTTAAAATTTTGGTCCCCCCTTTTGGAAACCCTTTTTTTTTTTTGGGGGGGTTTTTTTTTCCCCCTTTTTTTTTTTTTTCTTTTTTTTTTTTTTTTTAAAAAATTTTTTTTAACCCCCCCCCCCCTTTTTTTTTTTGGGGGCCGGGGTTTTAAAAATTTTTAAATTTTTTGGGGGGCCCCTTTTTTAAAAAAAGGGGTTTTAAAAAAAAAAATTTTTTTTAAAAAATTTTTTTTGGGGAAAAAAAACCCCCCCAGTTTTCCAAAAATTTTGGGTTCCTTTTGGTTTTTTTTGGGGGGGAACTTTTTTTTAAAAATTTGGAAAGGGGTAAAATTTTTTTTAAAAAAAAAATTTAAAAAAAAACCCAAAAAATTTTTTTGGGGGTTTTTTAAAAAAAAATTTTTCCCCCTTTTTTTTTTTTGGGTTTAAAAAAACCCCCCCTTTAAAAAAAAAAAATTAAAGCTTTTTTTTTTTTTTTAAAAAAAAAAAAAAGGGTTTAAAAAAGGCAAAAATTTTTAAAAAATTTTTCCAAACCCCCTTTTAAAAATTTTTTTTTTAAAAAATTTTTTTAAAAAAAAAAAATTTTAAAGGGGGGGTTTTTGGGGTTTTTTTAAAAGGAAAAAAAAAACCCCAAAAATTCCAAAAACCCCGGTTTTTACCCAAAATTTTTTTGGTGTATTTTTTTGGGGGTTTTTTTTTTTTTTTTTTTTTTAAAAACTTTTTCCCCCTTTTTTTAAAAAACTTTTTTAAAAATTTTTTTTAAAAAATTTTTTTTTTTAAAAAAAACCCCCTTTTTGGGAAAAATTTTTAATTTTTTTTTCCCCCTTTTTTTTTTAAAAAAAAAATTTTTTAAATTTAAAATTTTTTTTTTGGGGTTTTTTTAAAAAATTTTAAAATTTTTCCCGGTTTTTAAAATTTTTTTAATTTTTTTTAAAAATTTTAAAAAATAAAAAATTTTTGGGGGGGGCCCCCCTAAAATTTCCCCCCCCAAAATTTTTTTTAAAAACCCAAATTTTCAAAAAAAAAAAAAGGGGGGGTTTTTCCCCCCTTTTTAAAAAAAAAATTTTTTAAACCCTTTTAAAAACTTTAAAAAAAAAAAAAAAGGGGTTTTTTGGGGGGGGGGTTTTTTTTCCCCCCCAATTTTTTTTTAAAAAAAAACCCCCAAAATTTAAAAATCAAAAAAAACCTTTTTGGGTTCAAAATTTTTTTCCCCCTTAAAATTTTTTTTCTTTTTTGGGGGAAAAAATTTTTTAAAAAAAATTTTTAAATTTTTTAAAAATTTTTTTAAACCCTTTCCAAAAATTTTATATTTTTTGAAAAAATTTTTTTCCCCCCCAAAACCCCCTTTTTAAAGGAAAAAAAACCCTTTTTAAATTTTTTTTTTAAAAAAATTTTTTTTTTTTAAAATTTAAAAAAAATTTTAAAAAAATTTTTAAAATTTAAAAATTTTAAAAAAAAATTTTTTTAAAAAAAAAATTTAAAAAGTTTTAAAAACCCCTTTTTTTAAAAAAAAAAATTTTTTTTTTAAAAAAAAGGGTTGGAAAAAATTGAACCCAAATTTAACCCCCTCCCCCCCTTTTTTCCCCGGGGTTTTTAAAAAAAAAATTTTTTCCCCTTTTTTTTTTAAAAAATTTAATTTTTTTTTTGGGGTATTTAAATTTTAAAAATTTTTTAAAAAATTTTTGGGGGAAAAAAAACCCCCAAAAAAAAAAAAAAGGGGGAAAATTTTTAAAAATTTTAAAAATTTTTTTTTTTCCCCCAAAAAAAAAAATTTTTTTTTAAAAAAATTTTTTTTTGCTTTTTTTTTTTTTTAAAAAAAATTATATTTTATTTTTTTTTTAAAAAAATTTTTTCCCTTTTTTTTTTCCTTCTAAAAAAAATTTTTAAAAATTTTTTTTTGTTTTTTTTTTTGGGGGGTTTTAAAAAATTTTAAAATTTTTTAGGGGTTTTAAAGGTTTTCCAAAAAAAATTTTAAAATTTTTTAAAAAATTTTTGGGCGGGATTTTTTTCCCCTTTTTTGGGGGGGGGGTTTTTTAAAAAAAGTTTTTTTTTGGGCAAAAATACCTTTTAAAAAAAAAAATTTTTTTTTGGGGGTTTTTTGCAAATTTGGAAAAAAAAAATTTTTTTTTAAAAAAGGGTTTTAAATTTAATTAGAAAAAAGGAAAAAAAATTTGAAAAAAAGGGGTTTTTTCCCCTTTTTGGGTTTTAAAATTTTTGTTTAAACCCCTTTTTTTTTTTTTTTAAAAATTTTTTTTTTTAATTTTTTTTAAAAAATTTTTTTTCTTTTATTTTATTTATTTTTTTTTTTTTTTTTTTTTTTTTTAAAAATTTTAAAAAAAAAAAAAAAAAAATTTTAAAAAAAAAAAAAAAAAAAAAAAAAAAAAAAACAAAAAATAAAAAAAAAAAAAAAAAAAAAAAATTAAAAAAAAATTTTTTTTGGGGGGAAAAAAAAAAGGGGGGGGAAAAAAAATTTTTTGGGGTTTAAATTTTTTTTTTTTTGGGAAAAAAAAAAAGGAAAAAAAAAATTTTTTTTTTTAAAAAAATTTTTTAAGGAAAAAAAAAACCTTTTTTTTCCCCCCAAATTTTAAAAAAAAAAAAATTTTTTTTTAAAAATTTTTTTTTTAAAAAAAAAAAGGGTTTTTTTTTTTTTTTAAAAAAAATTTTAAACCAAACCCCAAACCCCCCCTTTTTAAAAAAAAAAACCCCCCCCAAAAAAAATTTTTTTAAAAAAAAAAAAATTAAAAACCCCCCAGTTAAAAAAAAAAAAAATTTTTTTTTTTAAAAAAATTTTTTTTTAATTTTTTCCCCCGGAAAAATTTTTCAAGGTTTTTTCCCCCCTTTTAAAACCCCCCGATTTTTTTTTTGGGCCTTTTTTAAAAAAAATTTTTAAAAAAAATTTTTTTTTTTTCCCCCCTTTTTTAGTTTTTTAAAAAAATTTTTTTTGGGGAAAAAAAAGGGAAAAATTTTTTTATTTTTAAAGGTTTAAAAATTTTTTTAAAAAATTTTTTTTTTTAAAAACCCTTTTTTTTAAAAATTTTTTTTTTAAAAATTTTAAATTGAAAAAAGGGGTTTTTTTTTTTGGGGGAAAAAAATTTTTCCCCAAAGGGGAAAAAAAAAAAAATTTTTTTTAAAAAAAAATTTGGGGTTTAGTGGGGGGTTTTTTTTAAAAAAAAATTTTTTTTTAAAAAAATTTTTAAAAATTTTTTTTTTTTTTTTTTTTTTTTTTAAAAAAAAAAAAATTTTTTATTTTTTTTTTTTTTTTTAAAAAAAAAATATTTTTTTTTTAAAAAAAAAAAAAAAAAAAAAAAAAAAAACCCCTTTTTTTTTAAAATTTTTTTTTTGTTTTTTTTTTTTAAAAAAAAAAAAAATTTTAAAAAAAAAAATTTCCCAAAACATTTTAACAAAAAAAATTTTAAAAAAATTAAAAAAAAAAAAAAAAAAAAATGATTGGGGAAATATTTCGCAATTTAAAAAAAGGGGCCCCCAAACCCCCCCCTTTTTTTAAAATTTTTTTTAATTTCCCAAACCCCCCAAAAAAGGTTTTTTAAATTTTTTTTTAAAAAGTTAAAACCAAAAAATAACCCAAAAAAAAAATTTTCCTTTTTTTTTAAATTTTAAAAAAAGGGGTTTTTTTTTTTTTTTTTTTTTTATTTATTTATTTTTTTTTTTAATTTTTTTTTTTTTTTTTTTAAAAAAAAAAAAAAAAATAAACCTTTTTTTAAATTTTTAAATTTAAAAATTTTT
This sequence comes from Saccostrea cuccullata, assembly GCF_032062105.1. Taxonomy (NCBI): domain Eukaryota; kingdom Metazoa; phylum Mollusca; class Bivalvia; order Ostreida; family Ostreidae; genus Saccostrea; species Saccostrea cuccullata. The sequence continues at coordinate 6,159 of NW_026918805.1, read as the reverse complement.
TTCTAAACCCCCCCGGGGGGGGTTTTTTTTTTTAAGTTTTAAAAAAATTTTTAAAAATTTTTTTTTTTTTTTTTTTTTAAATTTTAAAAAAATAAAAACAAAAAAAAAATTTTAAAAACATTTTTTAAAAAGTTAAAAAAAAAAGAAAAAAAAAAAAAACCCGGAAAAATTTTTTTTTTAAAAAAAAATTTTTTTTTAAAAAAATTAAAAAACCCTAATTTAAAAAAAAAAATTTTTAAAAAAAAATTTTTTTTTTCCAAAAAATTTTTTTTGGAAAAAAAAAAATTTAACCCGGGGGAATTTAAAAAAAAATTTTTTAAAAAGGGTTTTAAAAATTTTTTTTAAAAAAATTTTTAAAAATTTTTTTTTTAAAAAAAAAAATTTTTTTTTTAAAAAAACCCAAAAGTGAAAAAAACTTTAAAAAAAACCCCAAAAAAACCCGGTTTTTTTAAATTTTTTTAAAAAAAAAAAGTTTTTTATTAACGTAAATATTATTTTTTTTTGGCAAATTTTTTTAATGAAATTTTTTTAAAAAAAAAAAAAATTTTAAAAAACAAATTTTAAAAACCCCCTTTAAAAAAAAAAAAAAAATTTAAAAAAAAAAACCCCTTTTTTTTTTTTTAAATTTTTTTAAACCTTTAAAAAATTTTTTTAAAAAAAAATTTTTTTAAAAAAAAGGGGCCCCCCTTTTGAAACCCCCCAAAGGCCCAAAAAAAATTTAAAATCAAAAGGGAAAAAAAATTTAAAGGCCGGCCGAAATTTTTTTGGGAAAAAAAATTTTTCCGGGTTTTTGGAAAAAAAAAGGGAAAAAAAAATTTTTTTAAAATTAAAAAGCCCAAAAAAACCCCAAATTAAAATTTTTTTTTAAAAATTTTTTTTTTTTTGGGGAAAAAATTTTTTTTTTTCCCCTTTTTTTTCCCTTTTTTCCCCCCCCCCTTTTTTTTTTTTTTTTTTTTTTTTTTAAATTTTTTTAATTTTTTTAAAATTTTAAAAATTTTTTTTAAAAAAAAATTTAAGGGTTTTTTAAAAAAAAATTTTAAAATTAAAAAAAAATTTAAAAAAAAAAAAGAAAAATTTTAAAAAAAAAATTTTTTTTTAAAAAAAACCCTTTTTTTTTAAAAATTTTTTTTTTTTTTTAATTAAAAAAATTTTTTTTTTAAATTTTTCCTTTTTTTTAAATTTAAAATTTTTTTCCCTTTTTTTTAAAAATTTTTTTTTTTTTTAAAAATTTTTTGGGGTTTTTAAAAGGGGGGGGGAAAAAACAACCTTTTTTCCCAAAAAACAAATTTTTAAAAATTTTTTTTTTAAAAAATTTTTAAAAAAAAAAAAACCCCAAAAAAAAAAAAAAAAAAAAAAAAAAAAATTTTTTTTTTTTTTTTTCCCGAAACCCAAAAAAAAAAAAACCGGAAATTTTAAAAAAAAAATTTTTGAAAAACCCCTTTAAAAGATTTAAAAATTTAAAAGGGGTTTTTTTAAAAAAATTTTTTTTTTATAAATATTATAAATTTTAACTTTTTTTTAAAAAAAAAAAAAAAAAAAAAAAAAAAAAAAAAAAAAAAAAAAATAAATATAATAAAAAAAAAAAAAATTTAAAAAAAAAAAAAAAACCTTTTTTTAAAAAAAAAAAATAAAAGGAAAAATTTTTGGGGTTTTAAAAAAAAAATTTTGGGAAAAAAAACCCAAACCCCCAAAAAAATTTTAAAAAAAAAAAAATTTTTTTCCTTAAAAAAAGGAAAAAAAAAAATTTTAAAATTTCCAAAAAAAAAAAAAAATTTTTTTCCCCCCAAAAAAAAGGGAAAAAAAATTTTTTTTTTGGGGTTTGGAAAAAAAAAAAGGAAAAGGAAAAAAAAAAAAATTTGGGGGGTTTTGGGGGTTAAAAAGAAAAAAACAAAAAAAATTTAAAAAAAAACCCTTTTTTTTTTGGGGGAAAAAAATTTTTTTTAAACAAAAAAAACCCCCCCCCCCCCCCAAAAAAAAAAAAAAATTTTTTAAAAATTTTTTTAAAAAAAATTTTTTTAAATTGGAAAATTTTTTAATTAAATTTTTTTTTTTTTTTGGGGAAAAAATTTTGAAAAAAATTTTTTTTTTTTTTTGAAAATTTTTTTAAAAAAATTTTTTTTAAAAAAAATTTAAAAAAAAAAATTTTAAAATTTTTTAAAAAAAAAAACCTCCCTTTTAAAGGGGAAATTTTTTTTTTTAAAATTTTTAAAAAAAATTTGGTTTCCAAAAATTTTTTTTTTTTTAAAACCCCCTTTCCAAAGGGGCCCTTTTAAAAAAAACTTTTAAAAAAAAAAAAAGGGTTTAAAAAAAAATTTAAATTTTTTTAAAAATTTTTTCGTTTTTTTAACCAAAAAATTTTTTTTTAAAAAAAAAAAAAAAAGGGGGGGAAAAAAAAAAACCCTTTAAAAAAAAAATGCCCCCAAAATTTTTTTTTTTAGGTTGGGGGGCCCCTTTTTTACCTTTTTTTTTTAAAATTTTTTTGAAAATTTTTTAAAAAAAAAAAATTTTTTCCCTTTTTTTTTTTTTTTTCCCAAAATTTTCCCCCCGGGTTTGGGTTTTTTTTAAAAACCTTTTTTAAAAATTTTTTTTAATTTTTTAAAAAAAAAAAGGGGGTTTTTTTTTTTTTTAAAAAAAAAACCCAAAAAAATTTTTTTTAAAATTTTTTCCCAAAAAATTTTTTTTTTTTTTTTTGGTAAAAAAACCCCCTTTTAAAAAAAAAATTTTTTTTTTTTCCCCCCCAAAAAAAAAAATTTTAAACCTTTTTTTTAAAAAAATTTTTGGCCCAAAAAAGGGGGGGTTTTTTTTGGGGGGGGTTTTTTACCCTTTTTTTTTTTAAAAATTTTTTTTTTTTTTTTCCCTTCCCCTTTTTGGTTTTTAAAAAAAAATTTAAAAAATTTTGGTTTGGGAAAAAAACCCCCTTTTTAAAAAAATTTTTTTTTTTTGGAAAAAAAATTTTTTTTTCCCTTTTTTTTTTTGGGAAAAAGGGGTCCAAATTTTCCAAAAAAAAAATTTTTTTTTTTAAAAAACTTTTTAAAATTTTTTTTTTTTTTTTAAAAAAAAAAAATTTTTTAAAATTTTTTAAAGGGAAAATTTTTTAAAAAACCTTTTTAAAAAAATTTTTTTAAAAGGGGGGTTTTTTTTTTTTTTTAAAACCCCTTTCCTTTTACATTTTAAAAAAAAAATTTTTTTTTGGGGTTTAAAAATTTTTTTGGGGAAAAAAAAAAAACAAAATTTTTTTTAAAACCCCCCCTTTTTTTTTAAAAAATTTTTTTTTTAAACCAAAATTTTTTTTTTTTAAAAAATTTTTTTTTTTAAAAAAAAAATTTAAAAGGGTTTAAGGGGAAAGGGGGATTTTCCCTTTTTTAAAAAAGGGTTTTTTTTCCCCCCCCCCCAAAAAAAAAAACCCAAAAAAACCCGGGCCCCGGGGCCCCAAAAAAATTTCCCCTTTTTTTTTTTTAAAAAAAATTACCCCCCCCCCCCCCAAAAAAAAAAAAAACCCCCCCCCAAAAAAAAAAAGGGTTTTTTACAAAATTTTTTTTAAATTTTTTTTTTAAAAAAAAAAAAAAAAGGGGCCAAAGTTTTTTTTAAACCGGGAAATTTTAAAAAAAGGGGGGAAAAATAATTTTTAAAAAAAATTTTTTAAATTTTTAAAAGGCCAAAAATTTTTTAAAAATTTTTTTAAAAAAAAAAGGGGGAAAATTTTTAAAAAAAACCCCTTTAAAAGGGGGGAAAAAAAAAAAACCCCTTTTCCAAACCAAAAATTTAAAAAAAACCCCTTTTTTTTTTTAAAAACCCCCAAATTTTTTGGGGCCGTTTTTTTAAAAAATTTTAAAAAAAAAAGGGGGGGGGCCCCCCCTTAAAAAAGGGGGGTTTTTAAAAAATTTTTAAAAGGGTTTTTAAGGCAATTTCCCCCCTTTTTTTTTTCCCCCCCAAAAAAAAAAAAAGGGGCAAAATTTTTTAAAAAAAAACCTTTTAAAAAAAATTTTTGGGAGGTAATTCCCCCCCTTTTTCCCCAAAATTTTTGGGGTTTTTTTTTTTTTTTCCCTTTTTGGGGTTTTAAGGGGTTTTTTCCTTTAAAAAAAAAACCAAAAAATTTAAAAAAAAATTTTTAAAAATTTTTTTTCCCCCCGGGGGAAAAAATTTTTCCCCCAAAGGTTAAAAAAAACCCCTTTTTAACTTTTACAGGTTTAATGGTTTTTAAATTTTTCGGAAAATGCATGACTTGCTGGAACAACCCCGACATAAAATTTGAGCCTTGATCCGACTGAATTGCCTTGGGTGCTCCTACAAAACTGAAAACTTGGTTAGGGCCTTAACTATGCTCTTTGCCTTTATATTCCTAAGAGGTATGCTTCAGGAAATCAGTGGATGTACACATAATGGTAAGTAAATACTGGTTTCCAGATCTAGTCCTAGGCAAAGGTCCTACACAATCCACCAACACTCGACTAAACGGTTCTTCAAAAGCGGGAAATGGTTGGAGAGGGTGACGATATTCTGCTGCTTACCTACCAGATGTCATGAGTTACATCATGATCTTCAAGCTTCTAAGATCCTTTCTTAAGCTTAGGCAATAATATGACTCATCTATTATAAGTCTTATTGAAACGAAGTTTGATTTTCAAGGTGTCATGTCTGTAAACTAGTAAACCTAAACAGAGATACCACCTCTCTACCACTAGCTTTTGAAGAACCTTTAGTGTGTGGGATTGTGTAGGCTTTCCTTTTGACATATGGAACCATATTTACTTACATTATGTGACTCCAGATTTCCTAGCCTCTCTGTGGAATATGGCCAAGAGCTAAGTTGAAGCTACTGGGTCTTTATGTTTTTAGGAGACCAAAGGTCTATTAGTGATCCTTGCTTGCTTTTATGTCGGGTTTTCCAGAAGTCATGCATGAGTTGGGTATAAGTATCTTACTGCTTATCATCCTGATCCGTGTGGTCCAGACGTTTTCACAACCTAAGTCAATGAAAGTGTATTCACATGAATAAAGACTGGGAATTAGGGGTTCATCGTCAAATTTGTTGCACGCATTTCGGGTCTTTGGCCAGTCCTTTTGAATTGTGTCGGTCAGTTAAGGTCCTTTGAAATTTAAGGAAAGTGGCTGCTGAGATATTCTAACTTTAGATTATGGTCTGGTACAACGTCAACAGCTTAATCGTTGATTAGCACAGAAATTTGAAGGTTCTGAGTGAAAATGAAAATGGGTATGACAAAGATCCAGTAACTAGGGTCTTTAAACCAGGTTAGTCTTGTATTTTTACCTATTCCGGCTACTCACACCCAGTTATGGCCCTTGACAAACAAGCAAGATCGCTATGTAAATAAGTTAAGACACCGTCACTAAAAACGTCTTGCAGCACAGTTCTAAAATGGACAGTTTAATTTCGCTGACAATTTGTAAAACAGTTTCCACTTTAGCCAAGCAAAGTCTAAATTTATTCGAAGATAAGTGAGAATGTGGAAAGCTTGAATCAGAGTTCGTTGAAAAATCAAATTTAGGCTTCTTATCCCAAACTTGGACATTTGAATCCAAGAGTAAAGTAAAACTTTTTCTGTAAGTTCAAATCATTCACTGATTCAATGAAAATCTAATGCTACTTATCATGATGTTAGTAGCGACCCTTGCCATAAAACATCCAACCGTCCTGAACCGGAATTAAGAACACCTAGAGGAATGCAGTAATGTTGACAATGAATTGTTGAACCTGTAACAGTTTTATATTCTGTATTCTTGTACAAAACGGACGGTTCTACGATTGTACAGACTTTAGAAAGTTTTTGTTACCAAAACATTCATACCAAATAGAATGATGACTGTTTGAAGTTTTGAAACGAAATTTGTAGTAAATTGTTTTAAACTGAAGACATTCCTTAATCATACGAGAAAGAAATATCTGCATTAGCAAAAGTTTTATCAAGTTTCTAAAGAATTTATAGGATGAATAAACTACTTTCCTACTAAAGATGATCAACTTTCTATCAACTAGTCAGCCTACTTTTGTCTATATCAGGTACAATCACATGTCTAATATTGCTGCTTTGACCTTCTCATAGTTAGAAACTTAACTACCCTAGCAAGAGTATACTTGCGCTTTGCCAGACAGTACTTAGGTATAAAGTAGGTCAAGGTTATGTTACACCCATTATTAAA
>NW_026918804.1:0-14713 GCF_032062105.1 Saccostrea cuccullata | reverse complement strand
GGGAAATAACGGAAATACCGGTATCAGTCGTAAAATCAGTGTATGAATAATGGACTAACAGTGAGTATGAAAAAGTCAGACAGCATTTGGCTCAATGATAAATTGTATTTGCTGACAAGGTCATTGTATCGACCATAAAACTTAAACAATGATGACTTTAAACGAGACTGCTGATATTCTTGTTTCATTAACTTGTTTGTCAATAATTTAGCTCGTTTAATAAATTGTACATACGTATAGAACATGCTCTGGCGTATTGAATCAACTACAAGATATAAACCCCCATATGCAGACCTGTGATGAAAGTATATTGCTGCATAGGTAAGGGAATTGATGATTGATAAGTTAAAGTCACCACCGTGATCACGTTTATCATAAAGCACTGTACACAACAAATCATTTAATGATATTTATTTCCCCCAAAATATCAACCATTTTAATATAATTTAATACCATCAATTAAAAAATGCTATAATTAGAAATGTCTTGCTTCCCAAAGTTTACGATCTGGTAAACAAACATTTATAAATGAAGAGATCAGTTCAAAACATATTAAATCATTTCATCTAGACATGTATGATCTAGATAAAGGTTTTACACAATAATACTAGGGTTAGTATTTTGACATACATGTGTACTGTCATCGTGTTTTATTCAGTACATTTGAAAATAGCCATTTATATCCACTTGTTTTCATTTTTGATACATTTTCAAGGTTGCACTAAATCGGAGTAGGTGATCTCCCCTTTTCATTCTTGCGTCTTGAACCCCGAGTCTTCCGTCACCCTGAATCCTCAGCAGTCGCCAGAATTTGGCCAGTTGTTACATGAAGTATGAAGGTACAGAATTGGCTCAAGTTTATGATGGGTTTCCCAAGATGATGAAGTGTCGACGCATGGGGAGCAAATACTTTTGACGTATTTCATTATCACATTTTACGTCCAAGTTATATTTTACATGATGCTACACTTTTCACCAACTGCCTCCATTTTCTTTTCATACTCCTTTACTTCCTCCAGATAAGATAATGGCGGCCATCTGTTTTCCTCCACGTGGTCTTTGTTGCTTCCTGTCAGAAGAGGAAACTCCTTCCTTTTTTCAAAAGCGATGTAGTTGGAGGAAATAAAATGGAGACACCAGTTCGAAAGCTGCTCTGCGTTATGGAGCTACAACATGACAAACATACGAAATAACTATTACTATTTACATTTATTAACTTGATCATCTTCATTTAGAAAAATTAACAGCAACTTATTAACTGAATAATAAAAGAAAAAGACTGATTTAAGAGGGAAAAAATCTAGTAAACTTTTCAGAGTGGATATTTCAGGAATACTTAAACAATTTAAGTAAATTACAAATTACACATCTACTATAACTTACCAGACACTTAAAAGTCTCAAAGTTTAAAATATTAACTTGTTTGAACATATCCTCAACAAAATAAACTTACCTGAGATGTGAGTAACAGGCCTATGACGTCAATTTCTGACTTTTCGATTTGTTTGCTGACGTTGCGATCTACTTCTTTTGTGATGTAAAGTTCACATAAATTAATTAGTCTCTTTTGACAATATTCGTCTGCCAAAACCATAATTCCAACCGAGTCGCCCTCCTCAATGGGGGCGTGGTCTGTATATAGGTATTCTAAAAGAGCCAGGAAGCATTCTGATGTCACTTCCTGTAGTTTTACTTCAGATACAGTGCTAAGACTTTCCACAAAACTTCCCCCAAACATGGCTGACATTACTTCACATCTCGCTCCAAGAACAACCTTATTGGCGTAAATTTCAGTCCCTAAAAGAGAATTCATATCAATAGTAAAAAACTTTTAATAATTTTTTTCTGACAAATCTTCAATATTTAAACTTCATTACTTTGGTTTATTTTTAAGAAATAAACAAAATATTTAACATGTCATACCATCCACGTGGAATATGACGTCAGCATAATCAGGGTTATTCAAAAACATTTCTTTCATTCTCTTTCCTGTTTCGTCATTGAGATAGGTTCCTATGCTCGGATTCAGAAACTCTTGTTCTGTTAGACAATTCTCACAGATTGTTTGGAGTTGACCTAACCCGAACATTTTAGCTACTCTGCTCAAGTCATGGATTTCCTCTTCAATATCAGAAACTTCTTCTGGCAAATTTGGTAATCCTAAATCAAACATAAGTATAAGTTTACATAAAGCAATAAAAAATAACAGTATCTGAAGCAATTAAAATATCTTCATTGGTACATTTTATGAACTGTTACCTGTGTATAAGAATTGTAGAAGTCGTACAAAAGTTTTTGGTTTGATTCCATCACAAAGCTGCACCGTCGTGTGTTTTTTACCAACATCCTCCTCTAGGACCGTTGCTATGCCTTCTACAGCCCCGGATGTCAATTCTTCCATGGTGAAAGTTTCATCTACGATTTTGGATAACTGATTTTTCTAAAAAAAAAAAGTTTGAACTCTTTAGTTGGGGTTCTGTGAAATAATTTATAGTAGACTGAGACATAGTATGTAGTTTAAAAGAGAAAACGAATATGTACCTGTTTACACTGTGTGTATCTGAAGACTTTTTGAAAGAATTTGGAAGCTGCACACAAGACCAGGCGATGGGCCTCTAGCTTATGGTTACCGTCCAGTATGAAGGTCACGTCCGTGTAGGAGGGGCTCTGTAAAGCTTTCATCCAATCAGAACTAAAGGTCGAGGTCATAATCTCCACCCAGGGAGCCTTGCCTGCAACATCAAACAGGAAAAGCTACAGACATGATATTATATACGATACTCAAACTACGGGTTATATTTCCCTTTTCTATATTCTATTATGCTTCCAAATGGCGTGAAAGGGCAAGCCGCAAGCACATCCAAAATTTAAAAACTACAGTAAATTACTGTAGAAAAGTATAGGGTACTGTAAGTTATGTAAGATATAGCATTACTAGAGCATTTGATCGAACGCTTATAAGTACAGTGGGTGTGGATTCTGACGACTCACCAGCAGGGGGCATGACAGGCGCTATAGGGAGGGGCTTCTGTTTCTTCTTAAACATTCCTCCCACTATACCCCCTTTTCTCCTTGATTTTTTAACTCCTATATATTCCAGGGATCGTTTGATCTGTATAAAATATATAATTGATGACATATACTGTATTCTCCAGGAAAAAAACATTCCGAAGAAAGCTTGGACTTTCACTAAGGCATGGCATTCTCGGTGCTACGTAATTAGCGTCTGTCAAATGGCGAATAGATTTTCATTGGTTACAAAATTAATAACATCAGGAACTTAAAATTGTTGTGGACAACGATGAGAATACTTAAGCTCCACCTTTTTGCAGGACGAGACAATGTTATTGCTTATTTGATACACTAATTGGCATTTGCCCGAATTTGTATCCCATATACAGTTCAACAGAGAAGGTGAGCTCTGTAGATTTCAGAAGCTAAATGTAACGTCGAGAATGCCACGCTTTACTGAAAGTCCAATCTAAACTGGGAATTGTCCTTATATCTGAAAAATCGGAAAGATGCATGTATATGGCAGAAGCTAAGAAGTAACAGAGAGACATACTGATGAGGAGAAACATTCCCCGAGCCCCGTCTGAGTAAGTGAGCTCGTCTCACAGAATGACGCCCCAATCCTTTTGGCCATGTCTTTACCCTCCTCTGTCGTGACAAGGCTACTAGAACCCCCTGACCTCAGATCTACAAGTATAAAATAAACTTATCGTGCATACATGGGAATCTTGATTCACTGTTTTCATATGGCTAAATTAGTATGAACTTTAAAAGTTTGCAGAAGAAGTTAAAGATAGTTGCCCTGACTCCAATCAATATAATAAAGAGTCTGCAATCAAATCGTTTTATTGTCTGAAGACTATATTACATCTATGGTAATGACATAATGTACCTTTTTTACAGGCTCTATTACATTAATAAAGTATATTATGGTCATGCATGAGACAATTTTTATGTGTTTAACAGGTAATATTATATTTATACCACATGCTGTAGTGACTTCATTTACCTATTTTGCAGGCGACCAAGTGGATCGGAACATCAGGACAATGATGTCGGAGTTCGGGTATCCATTTCGCCTCTACGTTTTCGAAAGAGTCTCTGCTTTCTATACTGTAACACAGGAGAAAGACATCGGTCTGGGGGTAAGACAGGGGACGTAACCTGTCATAATCCTCCTGGAAAACGTAGACAATATACAGGTGAATTCACAAATAGGAACGAAACTAGGTTCTGTACTTTTGAATATTCATATCAACCATGATTGAGCAATCGATATAAAGGCTACATCTTTTCACAATAAGTTATATAGTATGTTTCTTTATATGATTTATAAGTGGACACCCTCCTATTAATCCGTCTATATATATGGTTTCTTTTGTTGAAGATTTTCCTCTAACATAATCATATTGAATGTATATTTTTTACTAACACATAAAAAAATTTCACTTTTATTATAATATTTTAGAGTGTATGTACAGAACTGACGCACCTGTCCGGCCGTGTCCCAGAGCCCCAGACAGTAAGGTTTGCCGTCCACCGTGACGTTGGCGCAGTAATTGTCAAACACTGTGGGGACATACTCCGAGGGGAAGGCGTTAGTGGTATAGGCGATCAGCAGACAGGACTTGCCCACTGCCCCGTCCCCCACCACCACCAGCTTCATGTTCTCCATGGCGTTATATATGGTCGACTATGGCGGTATGGTCTACTAGAAAGAGCAGACAGAGTTTACCGTCACTACATGTTAAGGCTTCAACCGATTGATACACCATTAAAGGTTTTGTTAAACCTAAATACAATACAATGATAATTTTTTGTGTTACAAATAGATTAAAAAGAATGTCCAAGGTGGTCCAAAAAGAAATAAATATCGATATATTTTTGACACTTTATGACGTTTTAACACCACAAGATATGTAATTTTCAACAAACTTCACTGTAAATACGTTTGATCAACAATTAAAGGTCCTAAGAAGGAGCATGCATATATGATTATTTCAGTATGATCACAATAAATTAAAATTAAAATATATCTTATTATGTTTGAATATTTATCATTTCTACCATGAAGGTACGAATGGAAGAAGTACAATAACACAAGTAAGATGCAAGATTTGATATATAATACGGTTGGTTCTTGACAGTCAAACAAAAGGCAAATATTGCTTATAGTTATATTATTTTCATTAAAATCAGGAAAATGAGGCCTGTTCCAAGACACGGTTAGATTGTAGTAAAAACATTGATTGGCTGGGTTTTCTAGCCTAAGAGTTTTTTTTCACCCTCAAATAATCCACGGTCCCAGCCGATTTTTTTATATGTCATTCGGGCTTTATACGAAGTGTAAATGTTCGTTTAGAAGCTTAACAACCACTCCAAATGTTTATAGATGTAGCATACATTTACCTTCGATACACTATGATACAAACAATTCTAAGAAAGTAAATGAATAAATTTAAGAAAAAAAGAATAATGAACAACCGTACCTTGTTAAATTCTTGTCCGGTTTGTGGATGATGTCAACAATAATATATAAACCGATTTATAGCCTCATCCGCTTCGGTTATATTTATAACATGGTGAAATACGGATATATATATTGACCAATCAGAGTGCAAGATATATTTAAACACACAACGCTGTGTTAAAAATAAACACGTACTATGGTTTGAGGTGGATCAATATATTTCTTTCATAAAATTACTTTAAAACAGGCTACACCAGGAAGTATGTCAAGCATGTATTTTTTCTCATGTACATAAGTGATTTCACCTCTTTTATAAAAATGCTGATGACAATGGATTAAATAAAAAAAAAATGTTACGGTTATATTATTTGATCTCTGACTCTCATTCACTTTTGCATGTATTCATGGATTCTTAATCACCCATCTAAGAATTATCATCTAATAAAATTTTCATTCTAAAAACTTGCATAATTAATTTCTTTAGAAACCATTCACAAATTTAAAAAAAAAAAAATTACCCGCTGAAATACTTTCGAAGTAACTCACTAACTGTAAAAACTGGAGAGAAAAAAATAAGGGGAAACTTACTGAAGTCGCAAAATTAAATTCTGCTTATTTATCTTTTCTAAAGAAAGAAAATGGTGGTGGGGCTTAGGGGGAAAAAGTTAGATTAATTACAACGTGGTAACTTCCATGAATTCGGTATGTACAAATCCATTTGCAGATTTAGAATAAGTGCTCATGACCTAAGAATTGAAAAAGGCAGATATGAATCTGTAAAAAATAATGCTGGTCAAAGAATTCCCTTAGATAGAAACAAAAGAATATGTTTAATGTGTAACCAAAACAATATAGAAGATGAATATCATTTTCTTACTGAATGCCCGTTATATACTGAGGAGAGAGATAAATTTTTTCGTGATATCTCATTACTTAACAAAAATTTCATATTATTATCGAAAGGAGACACATTTCTCTGGTTAATGTCTAATGAAGACAATCTAATTATTACAAAGCTAAGTGAATATCTTGTCAAAGCCTTCAAAATAAGGCATAATGCCATTAGTTTTCATAAATGATGTTATAAACACATATTTATTTGTATACTGGTATATATGTATATTGATAATATTGATTTTGATCGCATGTTTTAAAATTAATTAACAATTTGATAACCCCAACTGCTGCATCTACATGTTTAGTTACTTGTAATAGTATATCAGATATATACATATGTGTGTGTTTATGTTTGTGTATGTTTACTAACCTTTCTTTCAGAACTTTCTATCTTGTCATTGTAAGAAACCTTTATGCCTTCTGGGCCCAAAATTGGAAATAAAATTATCTTATCTTATCTTATCTTATCTTGTACGTATGTATGTATAGTGTACAGCTATATACATGTATATATACCCAATCATTCGGTCCTATGTCTCTGTGCCCCTGTCTTTAACTTAAGACCAAAGGTAAATAAAGAGATCTATATGTGTACATACTGCTCTGTATTGATTTTCAGTTGATTGAATTTAAATCCTTTCGACGCCGAATAACGTTACTACTGAAACGTCACGGATGCCGTACTGTGACGTCAACTAAGACGTAAAATAGTTGCGTCAGGAAAAAAAGCGTCAAAGAGATCATGAAAAAGCACCTGTTTGACCAAGGTGATAGGATGTAAGCAAAATGCTTATAAAAGAGTCATCTCTATTCCTATAATTTTAATCTCAGTACAATAAAGTAAGCAAACAATAATCCTTTTAATAGCTAGCAATTGCAAGGACAGACTTTAAATAGAACGAAAGAGACCCCAACTCTTTTTTAGAATAATATTTCTACTAAATATTATTAAATTATGACTGCCGTATACGAGAAAACGGAACCTTATATAACCTGATACTTTCTGAATGCAAATATGCATAACTTTTAATAATATAATTTCTCATTTTCCAGAATTTTTTGAGCATTTAATTAATTAAGACGCGTCGAAACAACGTTGGCGTTAATCAATGATAATGTTTTATCGTTGCGGGTCTCGAATTCACTTTCTAAACATTACCGACATTTTTAAATAATATCTTTATTGTGTTGATACAATGCCCCCCCCCCCCCCCCCAAAAATGAAAAAGAGAGAAGTCCAGTCCGAAAATTAGGGCACCTCGCAAAAAAAAAATAAAAAATGATCTCTATATTATAGATTAAAGATTACTTTCATTTAGATGACCTTATGGTATATAAAATTGGTTTTTCAGGTTTAAATCATAAATAATTAAATTTTTTTTACTACCAAGCGGATTTTTTAAATTTTACTTTTTTTCAAGAATAAGTTGATAATATATATTTGAATTTTCAGTTTCCATTTTTATTTTTTTAAATTCAATTTCTTCGTCTGAAACACAATAGAAACATAAAACAGCAGGATCATTTACATAATGTTATCAAAGTATTGTTTTGATTGATTGATTGATTGATTTTATATTGTTTAACGCCGAGTCGGCAATTTTTCTGCCATATTTCGGCGGAGGTATTGTTTTGATTATGTTTATTCCATATTCAAAAATTAAAATCATTACTTGTATTTATGTTTTTTTAAAAGTAAATCAGACTGTATCAAAAGCAGTAATAAAATTAATGCTCCTGAACTTCATTTTTTTTTTTTGGTGGTGGTGATGGGGGGGGGGGGGGGGGGGGTCTGGGCTATCGACGCTTTTAACACTTGGACACATTAATTCAGCATCATCTCAAAAACGTCGTAGAAATTGGTTTCTATGATATAGATTCCAAATGTCGGAATGACTTGGCCATTCGCGATCATATTCCCAAACACAAGTTCTCACCTGCTTGACAGAAAAAAGTATAGCCGAGAGTCACGTGTCATGCTTTAGCATATATATGAGTTCGACATTCTAATTTTAAGAAAAATTAAATTGTTACATTATTTACATTACGCATGGTTTAAAGTAAAGAACTGTCTGAATTCCTGGAATTGATTAAATCTCGTCAGATATTTTAAATCAATGATATGTCTATTCAACGATTGTCTGGTTTCCAACTCAGCTTTATGAAAAGTTCAAAATTGAAAAAAAAAACCGAAACAAAAAAAAATGTATAGTTTGATCAATGATAGGTGTACTGCAGTCATTTGACAAAATCTATTATTCATTATATTTATATAGTTAAATTGTGTTGAAATGTACATATTTATTGTATATGTCTAAAGCAATAAAGAAATAATTCGTATAGGTCTCTTTGTTTGAGGCCGTGCAGATAGGCATATCCTTTAATACTACGGCTTTAATTGGACTCTCTTCATCTCAACCATTTTGTTAATACAAAGTAACGCTTTCTTGGAATCTAAATGTTACAGAACATGACTTGTAATTTTACAGGTTAGGTTTTTTTTTCGTTTTTTTGTTAAGCGTCCACATTAAAGTAAAAAAATCCTTCTATCCGAATAAAAAAACACACACATGTACTGAAGTAGAAAAGCGAAACATGAAGAATTTCTCATCATCATCTGGGAATATACATTGTATCAAATATAAACTACTAGTTTAGCGAAATCCAAATTTTTGGTACACAAAAAAGGGAAAGGGGTGCCGATCTCAAAGAGTAAACTGTGTGGCAAACATTTGTATTTGTACATTTTCATGGTGTGTTTGTTTTCAAATGGACCTCAAAACGAATTCCGAGTCGTCCGCTAACGCTACACATAGAGTTTTTCAATTCAATGGATCTTGCAGAAAACCTAAAATTTTTTTTTTATGAGATGGCTTCTGGTTGCTTTTATTTTTCATTTTCCCAAAATGTATACGACCTTGCTAAATTTTCTTTGTTTAAGAACGCCCAAAAATCTTTAGATTGGGCAGGTAAACATGTTTGTTTAAAAAATGATTAATTTTTTTTTATTTTTTTTTTTTTTTTTTTTTTTTTTTTTTAGAATTTTATTACATAAAAAAAATTAAGCTTATTGAACATAATAACCTCCGCCTGATTGATAATAACGAAAATCAAGAACAAAAAATGAAATAGTTTCAATATCCCAGGCTTTAAAGCTTGAAACTTAAAATAAGAAAATGATTTGATCTTTTTTTTTGTGGGGGGGGGGGGGTAACTTTCAGTTGATCGGTAGGTATCTGGAAACAAACCAATTTTTAGCTCTACTGGTCAGAGACCATGCAGAAGAGCTTATGCGATAGTAATGCGTCCGGCGTCCGTCCGTCTGTCTGTCTATCTGTCTGTAAACAATTTTTCAAAACGCTACTCCTCCTACAATTTTAGTCTGATTTCAATATTACTTGGCACACAAGTAGACTACACTAAGATACATAGAATAGTGCATCAGTTTTTGATTTCGATGAACGGTGTTGCATGGTTACTAAAAATAGAATTTTCTGTGAAATTCCTTTAAAACACTACTCCTTCTACAGTTTTGGTCTGATTTCAATATAACTTGGCACACAAGTAGACTACACTAAGATACATAGAATAGTGCATCGGTTTTTGATTTCGATGAACGGTGTTGCCATGGTTACTAAAAATAGAATTTTCTGTGAAATTCCTTAAAAACGCTACTCCTTCTACAGTTTTGGTCTGATTTCAATATAACTTGGCACACAAGTAGACTACACTAAGATACATAGAATAGTGCATCGGTTTTTGATTTCGATGAACGGTGTTGCCATGGTTACTAAAAATAGAATTTTCTGTGAAATTCCTTTAAAACGCTACTCCTTCTGCAGTTTTAGTTTGATTTCAAAATAAGTTGGCACACAAGTAGACTACACAAAGATACATAAAATAGTGCAATGGTTTTTGGATAAGTACAAACCAGTAGAGCTACAATCTCGACAGAGACTTCTGGTTAATATAGGCCCTGATTTCTTGAATGGCGTTAACAACGCTTACGATAACAGGTGATAGTACTTTTTCAGCTATCATTAATTCATTCTCAAAAAATGTCGCCATATGAAGATTAATTAATCTTTTATCAGAAGATCGCAAGTGCCTGTGGAATATCAATATATCATTTTTCAGCCTTGTCTGTTGTTGTTTCTTTTGTTTATATACATATATTATCAAGCATAAAATCATTGTCGGTATTATGCTCAAAAAATAAATAAATACGGATCGGCGTGTCTAGCTGTATTTTATTTCTTAAAAAAATTTAATTTGCAAGTTCAATAAAATGTCAAAGTGAGTGAATATTAATATCAGGGACTACAGTTTTTAAATGTGTTTAGTCTATAATTTCAATTTATTGTAACAAATCTTATTTTTTGAATGCTAAAATACCTTTTATTAAGACTGTAAGTAAAAAAAAAAATGTAAACTAAATTTTCAGTGCCTATATTATGTATATATTTGCCCCCCCCCCCCCCCTCCGGTTCCGACGCCTTTGAAGTAAATTGTACATTCACAGATCTATCTCCCTCTATCTCTCTCGATAAAATATTTATATGCATGTAGGTATCACCGGGGGAAATTAGTGTAAACTGCCCAAGGACTATGAATCATTAAAAAAAAAAACTTATGCTATGGCGCGCCAAATTTTATTTAGCTTACTCCTAAACTTACGTCATAGTTTAACGTCAATATAAAGGAATATGACGTCATATTTAGACCATTACCAATTTAAAAATAAAGACCTATAAGACCTAATATAGATATTACTGTATTGAATTTAGATTGAGATAAATGATAAATAAACGAAAAAGTAAAACATTTATTTGAAAACGACATTTTTGTCGGTTTGGCGTTGACACAGTAAACGACATTTTTGTCGCTTTGGCGTCGAAAGGGTTAATGTCCATCACAAAATGTCTTACATTTTAAATATTTTATTGAGCAGTCCACAACAAATAATATTTGGACGGGCGGGAGATGTTGGACAGGTACATCATCTTTTTACTCTCCAGATTTATTTTGACATTCTCTAATTTTTTCTGAATTTTTCTGCATGTACTGTGATGCGGGTTGGAGTTGCAAGCTATATTTGCCTTTCAACTGTCGCAAGGGTTCGTTGGGACTCCACTGAAAAACAATATACATGTACATATAGCTATTTAATTTTCGACCAAGCCTATCTTTTTGATGCTATTATTCTGAGAAATTTATGGATATATTCCTTTAAGAAATAAGTATACCTGAAATCTTGTCGTCCCTGCTTTGATGAATATGTCAACAACATCCGCTTCGATTATATTTATAACATTGCGAAATATAGAAATATATTTACTGACCAATCGGTATGCGAGATATATTTAAATAGTAAATTATACACAAATGCACAGGGTGGATCAAGAAATTCTCGGGTAAATTGCAGTTCTATAATTCAGCAATTTGTATTTGGTAGGATACTAGGAGTCATAAAATTCAATTAAAAATTGTACAGTCTTTTTTTATGCGCCCGGATCGATAGATCCGAGGCGTATATTGTTTTTGTCCTGTCTGTCTGTCTGTCTGTCTGTTTGTTTGTTTGTTTGTTTGTTTGTTTGTCCCCAAACTTTAACCTTCGCCATAACTTTTGAACCATGAAAGGTAGAAACTTCATATTTGGTATGCATACTTCACTAATTAGGTGCTTTCAAATGACACCAATATTAATGACTTTGTGACCTTGAATGTGACCTATATGCTAAAAATAGCTTTTCTGTCTGCAAACTTTAACCTTTGCCATAACTTTTGAACCATGAAAGATGGAGACTTCATATTTAGTATGCATACTACACTAATAAAGTTCTTTCAAATGACACCAAGGTCAATGAACTGGTGACCTTGACTGTGACCTATATGCTAAAAATAGCTTTTTCGTACTTTTCACCATAACTTTTGAACCATGAAAGATAGAGACTTCATATTTGGTGTGCGTACTCCACAAATCAAGGTCTTTCAAATGACACCAAGGTCAATGACCTTGTGACCTTGACTGTTACCTATGCTAGTATGCTAGAAATAGCTTTTTTGATTTTTGTTGCCACCGGGCGCATAGTGTTTCACAAACACATTTTGTCTTTGTATTGTTTTCAGCATACCTTATAGACTAGCCTTGTAGACTAAGATGTGACCAGTAAATTCAAAGATGGTATTATTATGAGCCTTGTCTGCTGGATCCTTTACAAACTGTTCATGTAGTCTTTCCGATTTATAAAATTATCACCTCCGATTAGAAGTAATGCTTCATATTTCGCCCATAACTTTGTGATATAATTAATGGAGCTCCATTCCGACAAAATATTAAGGTCTTTCCTTTCATAGTCACTTACTTATAATTACTTAATTAGGCCTGTCGTTTCGTGAGGAACTTAGGTTGTCGACAACAGTTTTCCAACAAGCTCGTTTCTGCGCTGCTGTCACTGCATCCTGCCAAGTCATGTCATATACCTTTAGTTCTGACTCCGAGTCACGCTGCCAGGTGTTTCTTGGACGCCCCTCTTTAATTCGTTTGCCCCGCGGGTTCCAAGTCAGGCCTGAATGCCTGGCGTGTGATGCTAGATGATGACTTCCCTAGCGTGTGTACAATCCAATTTAATTTGGTTCCTGTCCTGTTCTCTTCAATGGTTCTTTAGTGGAGGCCCTTTCATGCCATCGGATGTTTAAGATGCGCCTGAAACTGGTGTTGTAAAATGTCCGGATCTTCTGCAGGGTTGCTTTTATCAACTTTCACGTCTCTGCATCATAAAGGGGGGGGGGGGCTTCTTAACATTACGACTGAACATCCGCAGTTCGGTTATAATGCAGATGTGAGGCCCATATGTTCTTTAGCATGGTGAATGCAGTTTTCGCCTTGCCTATTCTTACTTGAAGTCAACGTTTGTGCAATCTTGTCTGTCCAGCACACTACCCAGAAAGATGAACTTCTCTGATGGGCTCGCCACAAACTGAGACAAGTTTTTGGGCAGTGGTGTTTTTTTTTCACCAATTCTGTTTTCTTCAAGTAGATTTTGAGTTCTGCTCCTTCTGACGTTGTTGTGTTGCAAGGCGAGTTGTTTTATCCTGCATCTGACTGTGGTTGTGTAAAAGAAGTCATGCCATCGACAAAGTTTAGATCGTCAAGTTGCATTCGGAAGTGTCCACTGTATTGTACCTGCCTGATGTGGTTGTCTGGTACGTTGTCATCATGATCCAGTCAATGACCAAGAGAAAGAGAAAAGTTGACAGCAAGCATCCTTGTCGAACTTCTGTCATGGCCTCGAAACTCTCGGACATCTGGCCAGCATGCATGGGCAACCTTGCATATCATGCCTTGTTAGGTGTTACGAATAAGGAAGGCGAGTTTCACAGGTACTCCATAGTGTCTCACTACTAGTATCTCCTTCCAACATGTCGAATGCTTTTTCGTAGTCGCTGAAGTTGATGTATATAGAGGGGATTGGGGGGAGGGCTGGCAATGCAGCGCGATTGTTCACTGATGATGCCTAGACTCGCAGTCCATTTCATATTTAACCATTTTTCTACCTTAAACTGTCCATTTCGTTTTTTATGATGGGATGTCCATATGCCTTGGCATTTCATTACAATATATTATATGTGTTCAAAAAGTTGTATAATTGTATAACGAGTATATACTGTAAACTACATGTACGAACTATATGTAGATAACGAACAATATTCGAGCTCAATAGACCATTGAATAATACAAAATAGTAGCGGAGCAAACACAGACCTCCAAAACATCAGAGGTGGGATCAGGTGCCATGGAGGAGTGAGCATTCTCTGCTGACCGGTCATACCCGCGTGTGCTTCTTGTCATGATCGGGAAATAACGGAAAAATCGTCAATTCAGGATATAAATAATGGACAAACAATTAGTCTGAAAAACGTCAGTCAGCATTTGACTCAATGATAAATTATATTTGCTGACAATGTCAACGCATCGACTTACGAAATGATGACTTTAAACGAGATTGCTGATATTCTTGTTTCATCATTTTGTTTGTCAATAATTTGCCTCGTTTTAGAAATTGTTCATACGTACAGCATGCTCTTGCGTATCGAATCAACTGAAATATATAAACGCCGTATGCAGGTGATGATGGTAGTATATTGTTGCGTAAGTAAGGGAAGTTGACGATTGAAAAGTTAAAGTCATCACCTTTATCATAAAGCACTGTATACAACAAATCATTATATGATATTTATTTCCCCCAAAATATCAAACATTTTCGATTTACTAGTAATCTAATAGCATAAGTTAGAGATGCTAAAATAAGAACTAAGACTTGCTTCCCAAAA
>NW_026918803.1:87500-150223 GCF_032062105.1 Saccostrea cuccullata | reverse complement strand
TTATTTCTTTTTTTCAGAATTCCACTATACCCAGGCCTATTATTAGGAAAACTTTAGTGTTGTATTTTGAAATTCTTTTAGGATGTGCTCTTTATTTCTTCATCGTTCAGATATCTGAATCTTCATCTAAAGTAAGTAGATACTGTTTTATGAATTTTAAAAATGCAGTACAATGTATGTCTTATTTTATTACAAGTAAGAAACAAATATAAAAATGCATGTTTTTTTCTGAAAAATCTTTGATTGTAGATCATTATGACAATGGTAGGATTTGTAATAGGACTGAGTATTTATGGACCAATATCTTTGTTTGGGGTTATTGCTATGGAAACTGCTCCTGATGGTATTGCTGGTACTGCACATGCAATTGCAGCTATATTTTCTAATGGTAAGTATTTTATCAATTCAGTGTGAAGGGTTTTGTAAAAAAAAAAAAAATTCAAAATTGCAAGTGCTGAAACTTGATGAAATATTGAACGTGGTGAGAATCAATCAAACAATAATAAGATGAGAGAATCCTCTAAAATTGAAGTATTTTTAAGAAAAATGAATTAGAGAAAGAACTTATTGCAGTATCTATTTTTTTCCTGACATCATATAAACGTGAAACTGCAAAAATGATAATAATAAAGGTGCTGTATTGTAGGACAGTACACCATTATACAATTATTGACTTCAGTGTAGGTCAATATTTGGTTATAAGGACTCATGACAAGACTTAGTGATATTGACCAAAGACACAGGAAGTGATGGGGAGGTCTTTATCATTCTTTATAACCACATATTGACCATTCACTGAAGTCCAATATAGTAATATCAAAAAATCACTCGAAGTGAATGATCTCACACTGTTTTGACTAAACTGACTCGGCCATCATTACATCACAATTGTAAAAACATGCTTCTTATATTATGATGTCACGTTCTACATAATTTTTGTGCAGTCAGATACGGTGTGTGATGTGATATCATATTCCACGGACGACTTTTGCATTAGTATCACGAAGACAGTATCATGTGATATCCCTGCAGCCAATCAAATTATGAAAATTATCATCTTATGTAATATTGTAGGACAGTGCTGTATTGTGACACAGGACTCTAATGTAGGACATTACTGTATGTGCAGTATTGTAGGACCGTGCTGTATTGTACAGGTAGGACAGTACAGTATTGTAGCACAATGCTGGATGATAGGACAATACTGTGTTGTAGGGCAGTGGTGTATTTGTAGGACAATACTGTGTTGTAGGACAGTGCAGGATCATAGGCATTACTGTGTTGTACATGTAGGACAGTGCAGGATCATAGGACATTAATGTGTTGTACATGTAGGACAGTGCAGGATCATAGGACATTAATGTGTTTTACATGTAGGACAGTGCAGGATCATAGGACATTAATGTGTTGTAGGACAGTGCAGTATAATAGGACAGTGCTGTATTGTAGGACAGTGCAGTATTGTAGGACAGTGCAGGATCATAGAACAATACTGTATTGTAGGACAGTGCTGTATGACAGGACAGTGCTGTATTGTAGGACAGTGCAGTAATGTAGGACAGTGCAGTATTGTAGGACAGTGCTGTATTGCAGGACAGTAATGAATCATAGGACATTAATGTGTCGTAGGAAATTTACTGTATTTTAAGGACCATGCAATATAAAAGGAGAGTGCTGTATTGTAGGACATTATTGTATGGTAAGAAGTTACTGTAGTTTAAGAACCATGCAGTATTGTAGGACAGTGCTGTATTGTAGGACAGTACTGTATTGTAGGATAGTGCAGTATTGTAGGACAGTGCAGTATTGTAGTACAGTGCTGTATTTGTAGGACAGTGCAGTATTGTAGGACAGTGCTGTATTGTAGGACAATACTGTATAGTAGGACAGTGCTGTATTGTTTGACAATGCTGTAGCATGGGACATTACTGTATTTCAAAAACCATGCAGTATTGTATGAGAGTACTCTTTTGTAAGACCATCCAGTATTGATGGACGGTGCTGTATTGTAGGACAGTGCTGCATTGTAGTGCAGTACAGTATTGTAGTACAGTGCTGTATTTGTAGGACAGTGCAGTATTGTAGGGCAGTGCTGTATTTGTATTGTAGGACAGTGCTGTATTGTAGGACAATACTGTATTGTAGGACAGTGCTGTATTGTAGGACAGTGCTGTATTGTAGGACAGTGCTGTATTGTAGGACATTATTGTATTGTAGGACAGTGCTGTATTGTAGTATAAGACTGTATCTGGACAGTTATATTTGTTTTTAGTTTGTTTTTTTTTTTACATTCTAAGACTGCTCTCTTGTCTATTTTCAGTTGGTCTCATGTTAGCTGGCTATCCACTGAGTTGTATTGCCAGTCTTGTAGATTGGCACACAGCTTTTCTTCTTGTGGCTTCCCTAGTCATTGCCATGGTTACCTATCTTCTCCTTAAACTCCAGACAGAGTTATCAGGCTTTAAATCTGCATCAGGAAAAACACTCAATATATACAATGTTTTGCTTAGTTGACAATATATAAAGACCTATGCAATATATACTTTTTAAAATGATTACAGTATATCATTGTTAGGTCACCTGATTAAACTCAGGTGACCTATTGCTATCTGTTTTCGTCCATCGTCATGCGGTGTGTGTCGCACGTCGTGTGTTAACATTTGAACATTTTCAGCTTCTTCTCTGCAACCACTCAACCAATTTCCACCTTTGGCATAAAGCATCTATGGGTGAAGGGGATCAAAAATTGTGATTTTCATGGTCCCTGCCACCATGGGACCTGAGGGGTGGGGCCAAAACCACTAAAATTAATGCAATCTTTAAAAATCTTCCTCTTTACTCCTGGACATCTAGCAGTCAAACTGTTAGCATGAATGTAATGAGCATTGAGTTCTCTACCAAAATTGTGAAATTCATGACCCCAGGATCAGGAGTTCTAGTGCTAGGGTGGGGCTCTATTGATTATATAGAGAAAATGCAGAAAATCTTTGAAAATCTTCTCCTCTGCTCCTGGGTATCAAACAAACTAACTAAGTATATAATTATGATGAGCAAGAATGCCTCTTCCAAAATTTTGAATTTTATAACCCCAGGGTCAGGGGTTCTGGTCTTAGGGTGGGGCTCTATTGATTGTAAAGTGTAAATACATTAAACCTTGAAAATCTTCTTCTCTGTTCCTGGTTATTAACTAAACAAACTAAGTACATAGTTATGATGAGCAAGAATGCCTCTTCCAAAATTGTGAATTTTATGGCCCCAGGGTTAGGGGTCTGGTGTTAGGGTGGGGCTCTATTGATTATATAGTGAAAATACATTAAATCTTTGAAAATTTTATTCTCTGCTGTAGATCACTAAATTTTCGCGACACCTTATTTTCGCGAGATAGTCATTGACTCTTCATTAGCGAGACAAATTTTTCACGAATTGTTGTTATTGCTCTATATATTCTTAAGGAATATATTATACACGAGAAATAAATTTTTGCAAGCACACTGTCTCGCTTAATTACGGGAAAATAAAGTTCTTGCGAATAAAAAGTGATTTACAGTATTAAACAGATGAACTACCTATATAGCTATGATGAACAAGGGCCCTTCTTACAGAATTGTGAATTTCAAGGCCCCTGGGTCAGGGTACCATAAAAGGGGGGGCTCTACTTATATACTGAAAATGAACTAAATGACAATATTTGAAATCTGCTCCTTGGTAATAATCAAACATTTTTGATAAGCAATGGTGTCTTTTTTTTCCAAAATTGTGAAATGTGTGGACCAGGGGTTCATATGTGGCAGTGGCTCTACTGATTATTGCTGAATATTACTGATTAGATGAAATGCATTTTTGTTCCCCAACCCTGTCTATGGGCATTAAGTAACCAAACTAAGATTTCTAAGTGTATAGTTATGATGAGCAATGGTGCCTCTTTCAAAACTGAATGCCATGGCTTCTAGTTTAAAACATGAACCAAATTCAATCATTGGAAAGTTGTTGCATGATGCTCAGGTGACTTATAAGGCCTGTGGGCCTCTTGTTTGCTTTACTGGTCAAAGACCAGGCCTCAGAATCATGAAACACTTCAGCTTAAGTCTTAATCTTTCTGGTGGACTAAAACATTGTTGAAATCGAGGGATTTCAAATTAAAAATATTTCTTCAATATTGCTTTATAAAGTATTGTTAATTGTAAATTTAAAGGCTGATTCAATAAACATTTTACAAGCCATTGAAAGTTTGAAATTTTCAGTTTTCAGTCTGTTTCATGATCCTGAGACCAGAAGATTTTATGTCAGAATAAGGTGTCTGTCATCCATCAGTCTGTCAAGCTGTCCAGCCATCTGTAATTTTTCAAAACCCTAATCCTATCCTCCTACAGTTTTAGTCTGATTTCAGTATAATTTGGTACACAAGTTACCAACACTAAGATACATAATTCAGGTTATCAGGGTTTTTTTTTAATTTTTAATGATTGCTATTGCCATGGTTAATAAAAATAGAAAATTCTGTACTTCCAAAATACTACTCTTCTAGAGTTTTGGTTTGATTTCAGTATAACTTGGAACACAAATAGATATACTAATATACATACTGTAATTAAATATATGTATAATGGTTTTTGATTTCCATGAACGGTGTTGCCATGGTTACTAAAAGTAGGAATTTCCTTGAAATACTTTCAAAATGCTTCTCTTACAGTCCGATTTCAATAAGACTATGCACACAAGTAGAACATACTAAGATGCATAACTCTATTTATTGCTGTTTCAAAGTTTCAAATCCAGGTGCTACTTTTCTATTTCTTTCTTATAAGTACAAACCAGTAGAGCTACACTTTCATGAGAGACTTTTGGTTATTTTAAAGGTCTTGTATATGCATGTCTGAGAAAACAACATGGATTACTTCAAAAATTATTGTACAGTGTATTGTACTTTATTGTGCATGAAAAACTTTCTTATCTTCCCAGCTTTCATAATGCCTGTGTTGTGAATTGTTAAGAAAACTTGCACATTTCAATTTGTTAAGAAAATCATTATCAATTAATAGTTAAAATAATTAAGAACTTCTATTGATCTGTTATAAAGTATTTAAAAGGTTGTGCTATTATGCACAATTCTATATGTATGTATATATTGTATGTATACTGTACTGCTGATGGTGTTGAAGTACTCCAGAACCTCCAACCATGTGTTCATAATCAAGTTAAATTTTATATATACTGTTAGGCTGTGCCTCTGTTATTTGATAAAGGTTTATAAGAATACATGTGATATAGTAGGTCTGATGTTCATAAAGCTGGTACTCTGCCCTGTGTTTTAATTTTATACGAGGAAGACTTACTGTGGGTGGATGACCTCTACATTTTGGGAGGGGGTGGAAATGGGAGGGGGGGGGGGGCTGTAGGATTTACAGACTTAGTGGGCATCATAATTATTATTTATATACTGGTAAAAAATTGATAACGTCTTGTGATTCACAAGACTAATGATGAACTGGACTCAGTTTCCCACTGTTTTGTCTATGAATATACCCACAAATCAACCAATCAGGTCGTATGCCTCAAAAGCTTGGGTAGCTCCAAACCAACCTATCAAAATAAAAGTTGTCATTGAACACACCCAATGAAATTAAAGAGAGTAAAAATTTGTCATATAAGTTGCAACCTTTCCAAATAATGATAAAGTTGTCATAGGAAAACATTGTTTGCATTTTTAAAACTTATTTTCACTCCTAGATCATTTATAATTAATAATTTATTGAAGGTACATGTAAGCTAATAGAGGGGAGAAATGGAGAGATTAAATTTATTAAGTTTATTACCACATACAAAAATATTAAACAACAATATACTGGCTTTGAACATCAGACCTGCGATATAATTAATTTTGTATGTACATGTAAATAAAACCAATCAATGTATTAAAAAAAATTCCCAACATACATTTTGTTACAGAATGTATTAATAAATATTGATGGGAAATGGATATTATTTTAGTGTTGTATGTAAATACAATGGTGTTGTCATGGTTTTTATAAATGATATGTAAATTAAATTCCAACTGAAATATATTGGTACAACACCTTGTTTTATAAATCTTCAGTTCAATTGAATTTATACCTATCTTTAATTCTTTTGAATTCTTTTGAAGATAGGTATACTTGATGTAAAGATAGATGCAATTGAATTAAATATAGGCACAATTGAGATTGAAACATATCCACAGAAGAATTAAAGATATGTACAATTCAATTGTACCTAGGTTCAATTCTTTTTCTACTATTGAAAATAATGAAACCTCCCCCTTACAGCGACTTCAATAAGGAAGGAACTATGCAAAGAACTTTTATTGGGAATAAGTAGTTGTTATTGTCAGTATCTAAATAATTAAAGATAAGTTCAATTCAAATGCACCCATCTTGAAATCAATTATACGGTTCTTTAATTCATGGTATTTGTACATATCTTCAAATCAATTGTGTCTATCTTCAAAT
This sequence comes from Saccostrea cuccullata, assembly GCF_032062105.1. Taxonomy (NCBI): domain Eukaryota; kingdom Metazoa; phylum Mollusca; class Bivalvia; order Ostreida; family Ostreidae; genus Saccostrea; species Saccostrea cuccullata. The sequence continues at coordinate 143,738 of NW_026918803.1, read as the reverse complement.
GAATAAAAGATATGTATAATTGAATTAAAACTATCTTTATTATTCTTTAAAGATAGGTGTAATTGATTTGAAGATAGGTACGATTATCTGAAAATAGGTACAATTTCCTGAAGAGATACATACAAATATTTGAATATATGTTAATTTGGGATTCTTTTCATCAGAATTGTTTTGTAATTTTCAATGATCATCTATAATACCAAAAAATAAATTGAAAAAAAAATTGATACTATTTGGTAATCAAAGCTTTATGTCTGTACAATTACAGACATTTTACAAATAATTCAGAGAAAAATTTTCATCATATATTATATGAAGTATAGGAGATAACGAACAATATTCAACCTCAAATACCCATTAAACAATACAAAATTGTAGCAGAGCAAACAACATGAACAAAGACCTAAAAAAAATCAGAGATGGGATTAGGTGCCCTGGAGGAGTGAGCACCACTGCCGACTGATCAAACCTGCCTTATGCTTCTAGTCCCGATCAGGAAATATAAAAAAAAAATTGTCGACAGTTCAGTGTGTATACAGTGTATATATAATGGTCAACAGTTATTATGAAAAATGTCAGTCAGAATTTGACTTAATGATAAATTGTATTATCTAACAAGGTCATTTTATCTACCATAGAACTTCATATGATGACTTTATGATGAGACTGAAGAGAAAAAGAAACACAAGCTTTTGAAGTAAAAGCAATTTTTCCAGTTTTGCCATAAAACATTGAAATTCATGTTTAATCAACGAGTTACAAAAATCTTACACATGTATGATTTTGACTGAAAATTCATGAGTTTATGAAATTCATATGTCGGTCCTGCCCAAAAGTGAAAATAAAAATTCTTGTCATCTCCCTTGCGTATCTGTCACAGCCTCAGCCTGTATTCACCTGTGCATGGAGTTCATCAGTGCATATATCTTTCTCATAGGGATATTATTCAACCCTACCGACAGGGTATAGCCCTAAGTTGGTTGAGAGTAACTGTAGGTTCTAAAGCCTTCAAACCCTACTGCCCAGTTTATCCCACAAATTTTCTATTGGAAAAAATGATCAATTTTTACAGAATCTAGCTGGTTTGGTAAATGTGAATGTTTGTAAGAAAATCTTGACAAACATTGGCTACATTTTCCCAGTGTGAACATGCTACAAACAATACGCATGCGACGCATAGAGTATTAATATATAATACTGAGGTAAAGTTGCCGAGCTCACAGACCAAAATAGAGCAGCGAGTTTCTGTCAGTTTTAGGGTGAATGTTACGAATTTGATTGCCTTCTGTATTAATATCGGTTTCGATGGTAATACCTTGACAATTACCAAGATGTATGGCAAGCGCTTTTACTATTTATTCATGAAATAAAAATTTTCTTTCAATAAGAAAGATATCTCTCTAGCATAGCAAGATATCTCTTTAGCTTATAGAGATATCTCTTTGAATAAAAAAGATATCTTTTAACCTTAGAGAGATATCTCTTTAAACAAATGAGATATCTCTTTTTGTAAGAGAGATATCTCTTTTACTTAGAGAGATATCTTTATAAGTTAGAGAGATATCTCTTTCAGCAAGAGAGATATCTCTTAAAGTTAGAGGGATATCTCTTTTAGACTATGGCATGTCAAACGTTGCAATATTTGATAATCTTGTGATGTATATTCAAAATCTTGTGATGTATGTTCGAAATCTTGTGATGTATATTCAAAATCTTGTGATGTATATTCAAAATCTTGTGATGTATATTCGAAATCTTGTGATGTATATTCAAAATCTTGTGATGTATGTTCAAAATCTTGTGATGTATATTCAATATCTTGTGATGTATATTCTAAAACTTGTGATGTATATTCTATAATCTTGTGATGTATATTCGAAATCTTGTGATGTATATTCTATAATCTTGTGATGTATATTCAATATCTTGTGATGTATGTTCAAAATCTTGTGATGTATGTTCAAAATCTTGTGATGTATATTCAATATCTTGTGATGTATATTCTAAAACTTGTGATGTATATTCTATAATCTTGTGATGTATATTCGAAATCTTGTGATGTATATTCTATAATCTTGTGATGTATATTCAATATCTTGTGATGCATGTTCAAAATCTTGTGATGTTTATTCAATATCTTGTGATGTATATTCGAAATCTTGTGATGTATATTCTATAATCTTGTGATGTATGTTCGAAATCTTGTGATGTATATTCGAAATCTTGTGATGTATGTTCGATAATCTTGTGATGTATATTCGAAATCTTGTGATGTATGTTCGATAATCTTGTGATGTATATTCGAAATCTTGTGATGTGTGTTCTACAATTCAGTGATGCGTGCAATAAAATTGCATGACGCAACAGAAAAGTAAGGACAATTTTCATTGGTTAGAAATAACGAAAGTAGCCGGAGCGGTCGTAATGCACACATTGACACAACTTCGCAAGCATGAAATTGGCGAATTCAACCTAAAGTCAAAATTATAGGTAATAGAAAAATTGTTTTGGTATCAAGAAGCACTAAGTCAGTCATAACGTGAAAAGTGAGAATCAAGAACATTAATTTGATTTGTTTGAAGGTACATCAAAAACAATTGAGTGGCTTATTGCTGGACTAAAGGATGTTTTATCCTATTTTTACGTCCTCATATTGTAGTGATGTTGATTAATCGGTATGATTTATTCTATATTGATGCTAGTTAGAATAATCTAACTGTGTCTCGGGACAAACTCTCACCACGCAGGGTTCGAAATTGCATGGCCCATTGCAGCTGCATTGACCGTAGCACTAGTCCAGGGACGACTTTGCAATAAATAAATAAATAACACGACAAATTTTTAGGAGAAGGTGAATGTCAGGAAAAGATTAATTGCTATGCATCATTGAATATTGTCATTCACAAATTTGTCCAATTATTTTTATAGTAAATGTATTGAGCCGGGCTCATTTACAGGATAATGAACAAGGACTGTGGTGACAGTTTAAAATCACGTTCAGACGTTTAGAGAATATGTAATACACACAAAAATATCTCAATGGCATGTATAATATTAAATAGTTTTAAAAATAAAATAAAATATAGCTAGAAATTAACAGCGAAAAATATTTATCACGTATCGTTTCGGGGTAATCCGGTTTTATATACAAACAGAAGTAAATAAACACCAATGCAGCAAGATTAAGGTCAAACGTCTCTGTACTGATGTGTCCTCAGCGGGGAGATTTGCATCAAGTCATTAATGATGTTCCCTGCATTTGTGTTAGCCTGATAGTACAACCTTTATTTATAGAATCAATCTAATTCAAATTAGATGTTAGATCCGCTTGCATACTCGCTACACTAACATCTAACAACATCCTGTTGAGGGTCACGTCAGAGGTCAAATTCTATCAATTAATCAAATCGCAGCTGGCAAAATCATCATATATTGTTGAAGCGAATAAATCTTGAGGCGTTCCGAATTTAACCTCTTACGTGACCCTCAATGGGATGACTTGTTAGATGTTAGTGTGGCGAGTACGCGAGCGGATCTAACATCTAATTTTAATTATATTGTTTATAGAATATGATGCAGACAGGGATACCTGGTGAAAACCTTTTGCACCCGTTGAATTACTTTGTAAAATATTAAAGGAGCCAGGAAAAAATATTAAACAATTTAATATTATGATAAAAATATTCAATTTACTATTTCTTAAGGTGTTGAATGGATTTTGTTTTCTCAACAGCGGCTGGTGCACGTACCATACTTTTACTCGTAAACTCAATTTGGCAGTGAAGAAGCAGCATTTTCTGTTGCTCACCGTCGCAATAGCTGAGCATTGCTCTACGAGCAATGTGCCCAGCTAAAAATCATAATATTTGTAATGATATACAGTTAATTCTCGATAAACCGCCACCTTTTGTAATTTAGAAATCATGGCGGTATAACGAATTTGGCGATGATTTGAATTTCCCATATTTTAGGAAACAATAAGTAGAGTTACCATTCTTAGAAATACCATTAAGCGTTTCTATTCTTATAATTACATGTATGTATACAAAACATATTTCTAAATTTTAAAATACTTCAAGTATTTTTTTATGTACAAATCTTTAAAACAAATTGTGCAGTTATGAAATAAAGACATGTACATGTGCATTTATGTACATGTAAATCGGCACGTCTGATATAGAAAAAAAACATGCTGGGTCGATCGTCGTGATATATTGCTGACAGTACGTAAAATAGTTTCTTGAATAAATTTATTGTTTATGGCATCATTGTTCGTGAAACGTTCACAATTTATACTGTATAATCATTTTTAAGCAAACTTTGCATTGTTTAAAGCAGAGATCATCAAAATAATATCGTATTCGGCGTACTTTCACAACTACCGCTTTCGTGGCGAAGCCGTGACTAAATGATTTTTTAAACAAAACAACAGAACAAAATCATTGTAACAGTTCATATTAAAATTATTTGTTCATTTAATTCTAATTTAATTATTTAATTGCGTGTACCTTCTCTGGGTTTGCATGCTTTACAACAGGGATAGTGTCAACCAATTAGCCGCGCTTCACTGACCGCACGCACCTGTGGCGGTATATCGAGATAATTGACACTTAAAAATGGACGTTTGTTTTGAAAACAGGGTGGCGGATGGCGGTATGCGAATTTGGCGTTATAAAGAGAATTTTATATAGCAGGAAAAACGTTCTTGGGAAATCATGGCGGTATTGCGAAAATGGCGATGAATCGAATGGCGATAATTCGAGAATTGACTGTATCATATTCTAGACTTGACATACAATAAACAATGATAAGAATTATTGTCGCATATCTGCAGTGATTTTTTTTTATCTTTCTGTGGTGATAATTTATCCCATATCACATGTGTGATAATACTTTCCAAACATGTTTCAAAGTTTTTACACTCTTTATCATACAGTTTTAAAGAACAGTTTTATGAGCTCATAAGTATATTAAATGGTTAATTTATCAAAACCTGCATTTAAAAATTCAGAAGTCTTAAGTTAAACCAAATTGTCCAGGGTATTCTTAGTAAGGTATGTCAAAGGTCATGGTTAAGTGACTTTGTAAGGCTGGTATTTTTTCTTTAGTTTTATGGCAATCAGTGCACATGGTAAATAGCATAAAATTACCCTTAGAGGTCTTATGCAAGGAGATAGCTAATTAAAATGAACAAATGTAGTTCTATGTATGATGTATATAGAGACAATAATATTTCTTTTCTTTTTTCATTTTCAGGAACTTTACGTAGGTCTACAGTTTTAATTTTGGACTCATGCACTAGGAATATCATATCAGCAGAATTGTGCCACTGAATCAAAGGGAACTCTTTTTTTTTAGGTACGCATGATCGATGTAACTTCCTCGATGGTGTGTTGGCTGTTTGCCCATGTGTATTTCGGGGTATAGGTATGTTTAGTCTCAGTTTTCTTTCTTAAAAGCCGCATAAGGGGTATATTTTTTCTGATCTCAAATTTTGTCTAAGCATTAATCTTTTTCTCATTCATGAATTATCTGCTGAGAGTCTAGTTAATTAATTTATTTAATTAAAGCTATATAGTAACATATAGTGAAATTATTTCCTTGTGTGAGACCTAAAGAAAATCAGGTTACTCATTTTTATGACAATTTCTTTGATTTCGGGAGTAGTCTCCCCTTTTAAAGATCCAAAATGGTGATTTTACATTGCGGCATGCAGTCTGGTCATCAACGAAGAGTTTTGACACCTGTAATACCCATATTTCTACCATTCACCTCTGTAACCTTTGTTGAGTTCATCAGACTGGTAAGAAAAACAATATTGTTAATTGAAATAATTTTATCAAGATAAATAAAATAATTAATGAAAAAAAAATTACATGAACAGACTCCCTCATATAAGAAAATGTCACATTTTACACATTGCAATTATACATCATTTACATATCCACATTTTCCCCATTTACACATGCAGTTGAATAGATTTAGTGCTTAATAATACATAGCAACAATTATTACATGAATCCTAACGGGTGAAACACAATATAGGGAACAGTAAGGTTGCGCTTGGGGGTAAAAAATTAATGTCTTCATTTTGCCCCAAAAATATTTTTTCTAAAAAGTAGAATATATAAAGGATCTCAAACAAAAACGGTTTTGTGAAATTCACATTATAACTTTGTTTTTTACAAGCTGATAATAACCTCATTTTTATAGGTTACGGACACTACAAGTGTTGTTTTCTTTGAAATAAATATTAAAAACTGTTTATAAGCTCTAATTTTTTCAACTGCTCACAAACAAACAACATATAAAAATACAAAATATGGACAAAATTTTGACTAAAAAAGGTGGCATTATACTTTAAAATAAAAAACAGTTCTTACTTCGTATATTTTTGTTTAAAATGGTAGTATTTCATTTCATGTGAACTCTTTAAAACCAATATAAACTAGGGCTAATTGTAACGGGAACCGTTACAGATGTTCCCCAAACGCTCCCCAACTCCCTTTTAGTGCCATATTCCCTGTAATATACTAAATGTGAAAGCATTAAGTCCAAAAGTATTAAAAATCACTCATTCAAGTGTATTTCTAATTTCATTCGTTCCAAATGCACGCACATGCGTGCACGTGCATGATGACCATACCTTCTTGTAGGAGTCCCTTATATTTATCTATGTTCTGAATCCCATCCTGTTTGGTTGAAAAACAAGGGAGTTATAGCCATTCCAAGTTTCAGCCAATCAGATTGCAGCACACGTGCATGCGCGTGATTTCATGATTTTTTTTCTATATCACATTGTAGGATATCCTACTGAATGATTATGTTTTAAATTTCAAAGCATTTCGTCAAAAAACAAAGGAGATATAGTCATTTAAAGTTTCAGCCAATCAGATCGCAGCACACGTGCATGCGCGTAATTTCTTGAAATTTTTTTGTATATCATATTGCAGGACATCCTAATGTATGACTATGTTTTAAATTTCAAAGCATTTCGTCAAAAAACAAAGGCGATATAGTCATTTAAAGTATCAGCCAATCAGATTGCAGCACACGTGCATGCGCGTGATTTCATGAAATTTTTTCTATATCATATTGTAGGATATCCTAATTCATGACTATGTTTTAAATTTCAAAGCATTTCGTCAAAAAACAGAGAAGATACTGAGGTTTTTGTTTTAGCCAATCAGAGCGAAGCGCACGTGCATGCGCGTGAGTTCGTGCTAATTTGACAGTGTCACATTATGTACACTATTAATTTATCTTTATATAATGAGTTTCAAGTCATTTCATTAAAAACTGTAAAAGATATAGCTATATTAAGTATATAAGTCATTTCACGTGTTGCACGCGCACGCACGTGCATGCGTATGCGCGCAAAATGACCTTCGTTCCGCACATCTACACTACACACCCATTAACCCTAAAAAGGTTTTAGGTCAGTTGGGTGAACAGTTTCTGAGAACACTTCCGGACAAAAAAGTACCGGAGAACAAATAAGAAAAAAAAGAATAATAATAATAATAACTAGTGCTAATTGTAACGGGGACCGTTACAGACGTTCCCCAAACGCTCCCCAACCCCCTTTCGGTGCCATATTCCCTATAAGCTTCATTAAATAAGACAAACTCTACGCATTTGAGACTTTAACAACGTTTATTCAGAAGTGTACCAATTTCATTCGAATTTTAGCATTGCACGCGTGCGCATGTGAATGCATGTGCGTAATGACCATACAATCTTTTCTTTACAATCTATAGATTTTAATAGACTAAATATCAAAGTATTTAATGCAAACATATTAAAAAATACGCTAATTCAAGTGTATTTTTGATTTTACTCATTTCACGTGCACGCACGTGCTCACATGATCATGGCGACCATACTTTCTTGTAGAAGTCCATTACATCTATCAATGTTCTAAATCACACCCCGTTTGGTTGAAAACCAAGGGAGTTATAGCTGTTCAAAGTTTCAGCCAATCAGATTGCAGCGCACGTACATGCACGTGTATGCATGTGCATGGTGACCATGTTTTCTTGTAGAAGTCCATTATATCTATCCATGTTCCAAATCCTATCCTGTTTGGTTGAAAACCAAGGGAGTTATAGCTATTTAAAGCATAAGCCAATCAGATTGCAGCGCACGTGCATGCACGCGTTTTCAAAATAATTGCTATATATCTTATTGTAGGATATCCTAATGCATGCCTATATTTAAAATTTCAAAGGATTTCGTCAAAAAACAAGAAAGATATTGAGACTTTAGCTTCAGCCAATCAGAGCAAAGCGCACGTGCATGCGCGTGAGATCTTGCTTTTTTGACCATGTCATCTTGTGTATGCTTCTAATACATACTTCTAATATAAGTTTTAAAGCATATCATCAATAATTTAAATAGTTACGTCTGTATCAATTATATTGGACATTTCTCGTGTTGCACGTGCGAGCTCTTGCAAGCACACGTGCATGCACATGCTTTCATGATATTTCTTTTATTACGGGCTGTAGATCTCCCTAATGTATGACTATGTTCAAAATTTCAAATGATTTTATCAAAAAACAAGAAAGATATTGAGACTTTAGTTTCAGCCAATCAGAGCGAAGCGCACGTGCTTGCACGTGCGATCTTGCTATTTTGACCATGTCATCTTGTGCATACTACTCATATATTCTTACATTATTAGTTTCAAAACATTTCGTCTAAAAATAGAAAAGTTACGGTTATATCCATTATATATTGGTCATTTCAAGTTTTGCACGTGCGCGCTCTTGCAAGCACGTGCGCGCAAAATGACCTTGATTCCGCAAATCTATATAACATGCCTACTTACCCTAAAAAGGTTTCCCCTTAATCGGATGTGTACTTTACAAGATCATTCGCGGACAAAATTTTCCCGAGAAGAAAAATAATAATAATAATAATAATAAGAAACAGAGTAAAAACAATACGTTCCCCAACTTCGTTTGGGGAACATAACTAGAAAAGAAACTCGTTGCGAGCAACGAGAGGTCTTCCGTCCGATTCAGAAAAAAAATGTAAAATCAAACTGAAAAAGTGATTTAAAAAATCGGAAATATGGGGGATCGAACCCGGGTCGCCAGCGTGAAAATCCATTGCGGTACCCATTACACCTTTGGGAACTCGCTTCAAATTAACATTCGAATTACGTGAGATTGTTTTTTTTAAATTCCAACATACATTACATTTTTTAAAAATTCAGTTTGGAATTATAAAAGGAGAGTTAGCTTGCCAAACTTTTAAATGTCGCCATTTGTCTACTAATTAAGTCGGGTCACGATACATTATTTCGTGCCAAACGTCACAAGTAGTTCTTAACGCTATACTTTGAAATGTTTGATCTATTTAATGGATCTGATAGTTTCAAGGAAAATTAGAAATGTATCTTCTTATAACCGGAATTTTGAGCGTTAGAATGTATATTTATCACATTGTTCAAATATAATATCGTATACGGCCAAGTAACACTAAAGCAGTGAATTCGGTAAGATTTTCCACAAATTTTGTATACTGTTTACGCCCAAAGTTCGGATGAGTTACACGTTCATGAAAAGACTCGAATGTTTCACTCGCCCTCCGACGGTGAAGGAATCTGATACTATCTATGTTCAATAACTTGCATTTATTACAGGAATATTTATATTACCTTTAATAAACAATCTTTAAAAAAAATGTTTTTCTTATTTATGTCTTTTCCATTAATTCAATATGTCACAAGCCAGCGTGGAAAAATAAACAGAAGTCAAGTAATACTTCAGAAACATAGTGAATATTAAGTAAGGCAAGTTTCTTGAAAAGCTATTAGTTACAACCTTGGTTTAGGATAAGTTTTTCCTGGTACAAAACAAAATATTGTAGTCATCATATTTCCAGTTGTAGTCATGTTGCATTCTACTTTGAGATGCAGACAAAAACAATTTCAATAGACGTTTGAGGAAACCTCATATTAAAACTATACTCAATGCAACGTAATTGCAATGTAGCATTCTAAAGAATCCTTTACATTTCATAAATCATTTTGGTAGCAGCTTCGTTCATCTAAACGCTCAGCTGACCTTCTAGAACCCGACTTGCTTAATGGCGGAGTTTACGGAGACCGCCGCCATCTTGGACACACTTCAGATTTTTAAATGCGAATATCTAGTGTGTGGATTGATCAATTCTAAAATAAATTGTATATTAGGCTTTTCCAGTAGGGTCTTAATTACCATTTATTACATCAAACAAAAATATTGAAAAACAAAAAAGTTGAAAAAGTGCACATTTTGAATTCACTTCCTGTAGCGACCGGAAGTACTGACGACACAAACGAAGGCAAAATTGCACATCTATAACTGATGGTCTATCATCTCTAACAAGTCTCCAGTTAATATCTTGAGCCGTTTTCGAGAACATTCGAAGACAAAATTACATTTTAAAATAAGGAAATTGCCCATAACTTGGCACTGGTTGGGAATTTTCCAACAAACGGAATTTTATATAAAATTCATATAATGACCTATAATTCCTGAAATTTTCAATGAAATCCACTGAATAGTTTACGAGAAATCGCCTGCACAAAATTTGGTCAGAAGAAAAAAGAATAATAATAATAAGAAACAATAGAATCACTATAAGGTCTTCCGTGAAGACGGAAGACCTTAATAATAAGAAACCGAGTAAAAACAATATGTTCCCAAACTCCGTTTGGGGAACATAATAAAGAAAAACTATTTATAAATAACACTTTTAATGCGTTTGGTGAAATATAAATACTTCCATTAAAATAGGACATTTCATTTTTATGAATTTTTTAAAATAATTTGATAGCTTCATTAAGTTACGGACATTACAAAACCCAAATATTTATGATTGGCGTTTGGTTTGTGGTGAAAAAAACATTTTATAAACTTCTGAACTATTATAAATCAGATTTAAATGATTATCAAATACAAAGTACATACAAATTAAATATTGTTTCAAGAAAGAACAATTTACTTGCAGAACTAATGCCAACAGAAAAAAATCCACTTTAGGAAATCCTGAAACTTTCTTCTTTCACATAACTACATGTATTTATTAACTGAAGTGCAAAAGAAAAGTTATATTATTCATTAGAGTTTTATGAAAAGTATTTAGAATGTAGGTACAATGATCAATGAAGTCAATTAACCAAATTTAAGGGTTACGGACACAATACTTTAATTTTTCACAGGTTTGTGGATGAAGTTTTTGTTTTTAAGCCCTTTTCCTATCTTTTTTCAGCATTTTATTTCTCGTTTCAGTTTCTCCTGATTTTTTTTATTCTTCAGATCTCAACTTCATCTGTTAAAAGCATACCATAACCAATATACTTTAAATAAATATATACACATGTAACTTGATACAGGTGTTATGTGCAAGTAGAAAAGTCAAACCTTGAAGAATAAAGCTCCCTAATATTTCTTCAATTATTTTTTTTTCTGTGAAGCATTCTATTTTTCTTCAAAGAGTTAAAACATACAATACTTTATCTGAAATTGGTGTAATTTTAGTTGTTTTCTTTTTTGAAATTTTTTGTAGCGTCCGTAACCAAATTACTTCCCAACTGTTTAACATTTTGAATGCAAATTTACTTGCATTTAACATATTTTAAGATATTACCTAATAAGCAACTAGACAATTGAAGCAATAATCACAAGAAATATGAGTTATTTAGCTAGTGATAATAATTTCTAACTATTTTTATATGTCATTGTGGGTGTCCAATCATTATTTTAGTACTTGCAGTAAAGAAAAAAACCACATGATCTAAAAGAAATCCAGCTAATAAACATCTTTTTATCTCTAAATTCAATAATACACTGTTTCAAAAATTTATCTGTAAATTTTATGGAGAAAAAATAAAGATATTTCAATTTTCAACTTTTGGTTACGGACACTACACACTCTACATCTTATTTACAATAGAATGAAACTTAACCTTAAACAGAGGAATTTCAACAAGATTTTCTTAAATGTAACACTAGTTGACTTAAACAATCAAAAAAATAATGACATGCTATTTGACTTAAATCCTAGGATGTCAATAGCATCTGCCAATATCAAGGTGATGTAACACCAAGGATCTTGTATATGAACTTGGTGCAATCTGGGTTTCCCAAATTAGTTGCAATATCAAAATGAGGGAGAAAAATAAAGTACAATGACTAACTTGTTAAACAATCTTCTGACCCTTGTGAATAAATTTGCATTAGTGTTTTAACACCGCCTGTTTAAAACTGCCTCAAATTCAGGTTACGGACACTGCATGGTTTTGTAGTGTCCGTAACCACATTTGTAATGATAACAGACAAACAGTGGTGATGATCAGGAAAATTACAACACATCTCAGCATCTATATGAGATGCCTATCTAGGAAATTAGTTAAGATATTCATAGAGCTTTCCAATTTCACAGAATGAAAGTGGTTACGGACACTACAGTTTTTTGTAAAAACTTAATTTTCCACATTAAAACATGATGAAATTTCATTTCAATTGTTACATTAACCCAACTTTTTTCTGTAAGTAACAGAGCATTAATACTGTGATGTTAGACAGAAATCTGAGAAAATAAATGATATGAACATTATTTTTATTCGGCATAATGCGAGGGGTGAAATTATATAAAAAATGTATAACATTGCACCCCTATTACACTTTCTTTCATATCTTCAAAAGTTGTTATTCAATCCTGAAAATTCAAGCACCAAAATAATTTGTAAAATAAATTCTAAAGTCTGATAATGATCATTTGCATGAAAATGTATGATATATAACAATTATTTCAATTGAAAAATGGTGTAATTTCAAAGTGCAACAGCATAACGCTAAAAAAAGGTCATTTTGGAGGTACATTTATTGCATTTACTTAAATTCTGTTAAGGCTAGATCAACAAAATTTTGCACACAAGTCCTTTATATGTATGCCTATGAATGAATTATGATAAATTACATATAAAGAAAATAACATTTCTAAAAATCATGCATAACAATGTGGTATTCTTAATGCGCCCTATATTGTGTTTCACCCGTAAGACAATTCACAAAATACATGAATGCATTAAACTCTGAAATACAGATTTTGTACATTTAATTAAAATGCACAGCATCAGTACCCCCCCCCCCCCTTCACAATCTTGCAACTTTCTTTTTAATTCAATACACTAGGCAACACTAAAGATTTCCACTTATTGCTTTTCAGTCCAAGACAGGAAGTTGAGGAATAAAGTTGACAGGACATCCTGAACTGTCCTCGCTACCAGCTTATGAGGGAACCAGCTGCAGTGGACAAAGTACGTTACATCATAGGATAATAGGTAAGTCTCCGGAGTAGTGTTTGTAGCAATTCTCGTACTTGGTCCTGCATCGAAGCTTCAGGACTATTGATATTTATCTCTGCATGGTTTGGTTCTTCCCAGAAACATGTTACTGGTGGTGGTCCCTATATTCTTCTGGCTTTTGTGGTGAGGAATGTTTCATTTCTAGCTCTTTTCTGATCACATTTTGTCTATCTAGCTGTTTGTCTGTCTGTCTGTCCATCTGTCTGTCTGTAAACTTTTCATATTTTCGACTTCTTCTCTAGAACCCATGGACCAATTTCAACCAAACTTGCCACAAAGCATCCTTGGGTGAAGGGGATTCAAGTTTGTTCAAATAAAGGGCCACACCCTCATTCAAGGGGAGATAATTGGGAATTAATGAAAATTTGATGGTATGTTTTAAAAATCTTGTTCTCAAGAACCACTGTGCCAGGAAAAATGAAACTTATGGAGAAACATCCTCAGGTAGTGTAGATTTAAATTTGTTCAAATCATGACCCCCGGGGGTAGGGCGGAGCCACAATGGCTGACCAAAGTTTAACATAAAAATATATAAGAAAATTCTTTAAAAATCTTCTTCTCAAGAATGACAAAGCCATAATTGATCCTATTTACATGTATATGGAAGCATCCTCAGGTAGTGTCGATTCAAGTTTGTTCAAATCATAACCCCCGGGGTAGGGCGGGGCCACAATGGAAGATCAAAGTTTTACATAGAAATACAAGAGGCCCACGGGCCTTATAGGTCACCTGAGTATTGTGCAACAACTTTCAAACAATTAAATTTGGTTTGTGTTTTAAAGCAGAGGCCATGAAATTCACAATTCACAACTTTGAAAGAGGCACCATTGCTTATCATAATTAAAGACTTAGCATGCTTACTCTATTTGTAATACTTAATATCCAGAGGAAGATTAGAGTAACATAAGAGAAAATGCACTTCCACTTTATAACCAGTTGTGCACCTCATCCCAAAGGAACCACTGAACCTAGGGCCACATATTTCAAAATTGTGCAAATTTTATCATACAATGGTTGATTAATACCAAAGAGCAGATTTCAAAGCATTAATTTACTTTCAGACTTTGTACCCCCCCCCCCCCCCCCCCCGGGGGGGGGGGGGGGGGGGGGGGCATGAAAAAACCGTTTTGCTAGATGCAAATTTCTTCATCATAATTATATATATTTGGATCATTGGCATAAAACCCAGGAGCAAAGGAAAGATTTTCAAAGAATAAATGAATTTTCACTATAAAACCAATAGAGCCCCGCCCTAACACCATAACCCCTGACCCTGGGGTCATAAAATTCACAATTTTGGAAGACTTGCTCATCATAACTATGTACTTGGATAATTTACTTAATACCCAGGAGCAGAGAAGAAGATTTCCAAAGAATTAATGCATTTTCACTATATAATCAATAGGGCCCCACCCTAACACCAGAAACCCTGACCCTGGGGCCACAAAATTCACAATTCTGAAAAAGGCACTCTTGATCAACATAACTATGTACTTAGTTAGTTAATTTAATACCCAGAAGTTGAGAAGAAGATTGTCAAAGAATAAATGCATTTTCATTATATAACCAATAGAGCCCCGCCCTAACACCAGAACCCCTGACCCTGGGGTCATAAAATTCACAATTTTGGTAGAGGCACTCTTTCTTATCATAACTATGTGTTTGGTTAGTTTATTTAATACCCAGGAGCGGAGAAGAAGATTTTCAAAGAATTAATGCATTTTCACTATATAATCTATATAGCCCCGCCCTAGCACTAGAACCCCTGACCCTGGGGCCATGAATTTCACAATTTTGGTAGAGGACTCAATGCTCATTACATTCATGCCAATAGTTTGCCTGCTTGATGTCCCGGAGTAAAGAAGAAGATTTTTAAAGATTGTAATAATTTTAGTGGTTTTGGCCCCACCCCTGAGGCCCCAGGGGGGCGGGGACCATAAAATTCACAATTTTTGTTCCCCTTCACCCATAGATGCTGTATACCAAATTTGGTTGAAATTGGTTCAGCGGTTTCAGAGAAGAAGCTGAAAATGTTCAATTGTTAACACACGACGCACGACACACGACGACGGACGAAAACGGATAGCAATAGGTCACCTGAGTTACTCAGGTGACCTAATAAAGGAAAAATCTTTAAAAATCTTCTCAAGAACAGCAAAACCCTGATTGATCATATTTATATGGAAGCATCCTTAGGTAGTGTAGATTCAAGTTTGTTCAAATCATGTCCCCCGGGGGTAGGACAGGGCCACAAAGGATGATCAAATTTTATATAGAAATATATAGGAAAATTCTTTAAAAATAACCTTCTCAAGAAAAGCAAAGCCATGATTGGTCAAGGGACTACTTTTGGATTTAAACTTTTCAATAAAAAACCAATTTTTACTTTTTCCTAGCCACAGTGCTCAGGTGAGCGATGTGGCCCATGGGCCTCTTGTTTTTTTTTTTTGTTTTTTTTTAAAAATGATCAATCATTAAATATAAATAAATCAGTTGTTAAAAAATTTGCTTCATATTTGAAGTGCTTTAAACTGACCCTTTGATGAAAGTGACCAGTGTTTTTTGCACCTTGAAAGGTTTATTGGTAAAATATAAGAAGGAAGTTATGATTTTGGTGTTACTATTGTTGTTATTTAAGTTTGATTTGATTTTTATATTACGAGTATTATGAAACTGTTATTTTGTTACTGACCGATTGTTAATTTTAATTGTGAACAAATGTACAAAGATGAGGAGTATAATATAGTTGGCTATGTATATTGCCCAATTTTTGAACATACTATGTAATAAATATTAATAACAACCTTTGAATAATTGGAAAGACAATATTATAAATATGATAGCATTTTTGTACATGAGCATACATTTTTGAAAGGAAAAATAAATTATTCAATTGCATTAAAAAAAATATTTTGTTTCATATTCTTGCGAATTATCAGATCATTCTTCTTTTATTTAAATACTCTGTCATTATGAAACCTTGTTAATAATTAAGTAAATATTAATTGTACATTTGCACCAATTTTTACATGGCATTTTCACACTAAGAATGCCACGTGCAAAATTATATACAGGAACAATTCTGAACAAATATATGCAAGTGAGTTGTAAATTTGATATGTAATGCATACATTACAAAAACCCATGACAGTGTTCACTAAAATGAAATGTATGGACTCTTATATAAATACTTGGTATATGTGATATGGATATTATGGATGATATTTTTGAGAATGACACAAGTAATGAAATTTTTCAGCATTGAATTGGATTCTTGAACCAGAGCCATGTGAACCTGGTCCACCTGTACCTCTCATTGAAGACCTGTTAACATCACCAGAGTATGTTCATTCTGATACCCCTATGGTATGGTTACAGCATGCATTATCCCTGAATCCATTAAAAGAGCTGCATTGGCAACGAAACAACCCAATGTGGTCGATTGTAAGGAAATAAAGCATATCAGCTTCCAACTTTGGTGCAGTTCTCAGTTCTAAGCAAAGGCGGTAAGACGTGTGATTAAATTTTTGCGAAAAAGACTTTTAAAATTACAGTCAAACTTTGTTATCTCAAACCCATTATCTCATATTTCATGGATATGTCAAAGTAATTTTGAAGTCCAAACCATTTATAAAAGACTGGGACATTTTATTCTTGATAACTCTTTATGTATTATTCTTGAATCCACGGATATTTCCAACATTTTTCTTGGTCTCATTGAGTTTGAGATAATGAGGTTCGACTGTAATGACTAGATATTTGTACATAAAGATGCAGGAAATATAAGATTAATAACCAAAAATCATATTTTCTTCTCCAGATTGACATTGTCACTGAAGAAACAGCTGATGTCGGCTTACAATCTGGAGTCCATCAAGGCTGTTGCATGGGGTATCACTCATGAAGATGATGCTTTGAGAAAGTATGAAAAGGACTTTGATGCAGCTGTAGAGCAGTCAGGTATACAGCACAAAATAACATTCATTCAACCTCTGACATGTTAACATTCAATGTGTCAAAACAAATAACAGGACTTATCCTGGTGAGAAACAGAAATCAATTACTGAAGTCTAATTGTAAAAGAAAAACTAGAAATATGTCCATAGGACATGAATGCCCCGCCGAGGATATATTAGTAAAGCAACATGAAATTTGTACATGTATAAAATTTGATCAGTTTGGTTCAGGCAGGGCTTATAGTTAGTTGGGAATAAAAATGTAGGTCCAGCATCCAAAGCAAGTCTGGTAGTGTCCATCCCTAGATGCATCATCCATGCAAGTTTGGTTCAGGTAGGGTTTATAGTTACTTGGGAATGAAAATAAAGGTCAGATCCAGCATCCGAAGCAAGTCTGGTAGTGTCCATCCCTAGCTGCATCATCCATGCAAGTTTGGTTTAGGTAGGGCTTATAGTTACTTGGGAATGAAAATGTAAGTCAGATCCAGCATCCGAAGCAAGTTTAGTTCAGGTAGGGCTTATAGTTCCTTGGGAATAGACCTGCTCCAAAAACTTGAACCTGGTCACTCATCTGGAAAATGTAGGTCAGATCCAGCATCCGAAGCAAGTCCGGTAGTGTTCATCTCTAGATGCATCATCTATGCAAGTTTGTATCAACATGTAAAGTTTGATAACACCATCTTGAATGGTATGTTTAAAACTGAGCTAAACACTATTTAAGAAAAGTCAGGTCAAGGTCAAAGGAAAGGTCAAGGTCAAAAAATGTTGTTGCAGTTGCATAGCTCTCATCAATATCTATCAGCATATGAAGTTTGATGAAAATATCTTGGATAGTTTCTTTGAAACTTAACTTTGAACAGAGCTAAACACAAAGTGGGATGGAAGGACAGAAGGACGGAAGACGGACATGACAAACACTATTTGCCCCGGCCATATTCATGGCAGGGCATAAATATTCAGTTACCAACATATTCCAGAAAATTTGCTTTTTGAAGTGGAAGGATTATAAAAGCTCTACTTAGACTTTGTTTGCATTACAAAATCAATTGTATAATGGTTTGTTTGCATTCAGTAGTATTATAATTTTTTCTGAAAAGGATATGGTTGCATGAATCCAGAGTGTTGGGAGCTTCACCTGATGGCTTAGTTGTTCGACCACCAACATGCAGTGTATTTTATCAAACTCCAGAAGCCAAAGACGCCATTCCTGATATTGTAGAGGTGAAGTGTCCATATACAGCATCGTCTTCAACAGTAGCAGATGGGGCACAAAATTTGAAGGATTTTTCATAGGTAAATAACATTAAAAATCTGTATTGTCCAGTACCTTGAAATTAAAAATCTTGGTGAGTAAATGATTTCAAAACATGTATTAATTTACAAGTGCAGCTGTTCAATATGGTATGAAGATATTGAAAAAGGAGGGGATATGTACTGGTATAACACAACTTAAGTGTTTTTTGATTTTTTTTTTAGATCTTAAACAAGATACCCTGTGCCTGAAAACCAGTCACCCATACTATCATCAAATTCAAGGCCAGCTACACATATGTAACAAAACATTCTGCGACTTAATTGTGTGGACAAGAGTAGACTGCATTGTGATTAGAATAGTAAAAGACATTGAATGGACAGCAAATGTTCCAAAGCTGATAGATTTCTACATTAACATTTTCATTCCAGCACTGATGGAAAACTGAGTTCTGGTTTGAACTTCTTGACACTTAGTTTTGTACCTCTAGAATTTTCTAACAATGGAAAATGGGTAATCATGTTAAATGTGTTGAATGTTCCTAAGTCTCATAAATGTATGACATGATATGTCACAATCCATCATAAAACTTCTGGCTTATAAGACTATTTTAAATAGCAATGATGATTAATAAAATCTATGTACTACATAAAAAAAGAATATCAAAATTTAGAATCATTTTATTAATGAATTGAAGATGTTATTCTCAAAGTGAAAATGTAACATTTTTGTCTTTCTTAATAGATAAATTGTTGAAAACATGAATTTGTTGAGTTGTGCTTTAAAGGTAAATATACTTTAAACTAGAGATTTAAAATTATAAGTAAACCCTCTTCCAAATTATATTGTCAAATGAAGAATGGAATTGCCAAACATTCTTGTAATAAATCCATGCTAACAAAAGGGATTTTCATTTTCTGAAGTACATGTATTACAACATACTACAAAATTAACAAATATAACCATTGACATTGATAACAAATCAAAATTTGCTTATCCCTTGCACTTTGGTATGAATATCTTCACTGTTTAGTGTATACTGTCACACGCCAATGCAAATTTATAATAAGTACATGTATCTTTAAGTAATTTCTTTCAAAAGTGGAGCTTGCAAGTTTACAAGACAAGAACAGAGTTGAAATATTTTTGTTGAGATTGGTCTGTAAGTAGATGGTATGTAACGGAGAATCTCGTAATTCTTTATCCTCTCGTTGGCTCTTTCCACATGAATAAGTGCTTTAGCAATCTTGTAACACAGTGCTGCTTCTTGTATGGTAAACTGGCCTCGTGTCGATAAAAGAGCTTTTATAATTAAGCAGACACCCTGGGGCAACTGGTCATGAATGGTGAAACCTTTGACCACCAAAATAAGGTCTCCAGCTTTGAACTTTCGTAAAACTTGGCTGTGACGTACAATAGCTACATCAGAAGTAGAACCTGGGTACAGCATGGAGCAAAATGTAAGTGCACCATTTGGAGGCACGCAAGTTACTGCTTTAAAAGTATGGCAACTTTTGTACATACTGTAGGCCATGGCCTGATTATCCATATGTGTTGGGATGTCCTGGGTTGTTTCAATTGCATCCATGGATGCTCTAGCAGAGGAAAAATCCTCAAAAGATTTTGGCAGAGACCCTGAAAAAAAGTTGGAAAAAAATTAATTTGATTATTTGTAATTGTGTAAAAAAAATTGTGTTACAGTCAATTTTTCAAGAATACAATAAATTTAACTGCATTAAATTTTTGCAAGTCATTATGATAAATTTTAAAACAAACCTTTGCATTTAAGCTGACTTGGAAAACATTCTACGCTACATTCTACACTACGCCATCAGACAGCATCTTGTATAGGGAAAAGACCACTAATTATTTTCCCATAGAACTCCATACAAACCTTAGGCCTTCTCAGTACTTTACTATGACAATTTCAGAAAAATCTTTAGCATCATTTCAAACTTCGTTCTAAGCCCTAACAAAAAATACTGAAAAAAATATATGGTCCCATGGCGTTTATAGGTCAAAATTGCAGTTATTTTCAACTTATAGAGATTCACAGTAAATAACATGCGGCATAAAAAATCATCCCCCACTCCTAAAATCTTCCCTGGCATTTCTATAGTTTCTGTAATATACCCTCATCCTATCATTTATTTCAAAGGTCATTAATTTTACTTTAAAATGAAAACAATTAAATACCTGATTTCAGCCAATGGCGTAACGCCTACCCATTCAGTATTCGGTTTAATGTTCCATAACAAACAAAGCCATGTGTGCATCCGGGGATTTGGTGCTCTCATTCCTATACTTACATACTTACCTGTCCCAGAATTAGTCAATTGTGGTAATTTCAAAGACTATACACCTACCTGTGAACATGTATGAAATTTGAGTCCTGTGACTTCAGTGTATTGGATACTGTGACCATCTCAAATGATGACACCTTACTGCTACCAGCACAATTCAAAGGAGTGAATGACGTCTGGGCCGGTGATGATATTTGGATATATTGGTGACTGTAATAAATAAAATATTTGTACAATGAATTGTTTTTGTGCTTTAATGTTAATAAAGTGATATTAACTAATTAGGTAAAAAGCTCCAAAATTGGATAAATCATAGTTAATTAAGCAAAATTCAAAGGTTTCAAAAAGACTGATATAGAATTTTTTTATGCTTATGCAAAGTATATTATTTAAGACTCTGATATACTAATTGATTCTTATCTAATCCCTCCTATTGCTTAAGTATGTACAAAAAAGTTTCCCCACCCCCCAGTGAAAAACACTTAAAGAAATAGCAGGTGTCCCCTTTTATTTTTGTTTACAATTAATTTAGACAAGTTTAAATCAATCCTTTTGATAACAAATCAAAGTTCAATGTCTGTAGTCTTATACATTACAATCAGAAGCTACTTTTTGAATTTTATTCTAAGAAAAGGAGAATTTAAATAATTTTTTTTTTAAAAATTAAAGAAAAGCAAAAACTGACTTCAAACCCCAAAATGTACTATACAATAAGAGGCTGGAAAGTTAATAAATAAAAAATTTACCTGCAATGTACAGAAAACTGTCCGACAAAATACATCGGGTGGGTAGGGAGTCTCCATTTTCTTCTTATATAGAGAAAATGCCCCTGCTGATCAGAGACCTAACACTCCCAAATAATAACAAAATATGTTAACATAACAGTCAATCTAAGATGTTCATCCCTCAATGGCAACAAGTTTTTATTACAGTAACTGAAATTGTTAGGAAATAGGAAATCACATTTAGAATTCCTTTAAATGTACCTTCTCTTCGTTGTATTTAATATCGTGGATTGATATTGGCTTCCTTTTACTAGACTCTATTTTTAGGGCAAGCAATTCCTTTTCCAGTTGTATTTCTGTTGAGAGGCGCTGCATTTCTTGAGTACAGTTAAATGTGCAGGATGCTGAGTAGTTGTGCTCTGATATCAACTGAAAATATATTGTAAATCATGTACAGTTAAAAGAACTTTATATATTATTAAAAATTATTGAAAATGTTTCAGTGTTGGTCATTTGTCATCATTGGTGTTTTAAATGAGCTTTACTTTTTCTTGATATTGACATTTTGGTGCTTGTGGAATCTGCAACTGGTCCATCTGTGAAGATATGACAGGGACTCCTCACTTTTGAGTTTTTTCCTCCTTGGTAAAATAATTAAACTTGAATTATTTTTTTATTCAGTTGTAAGCTACTCTGTTTATACATGTACCCTTTTAAAGATTTTTAGTAAAATATTCTCAATTAAACTCCACCCACCCACCATCCAAAAACAAGATGTTGGTCATATTTTGAAAAATAATTTCACCTTTTTGTACATTCAGGATCAGAGAAATCCATGGCCTTTCCTTCATTCCATGCAAAATATGCAGGGTCCCCCTCCTTCTTACCATCCTTAAAGTGGCAGGAGCAGATGCTATCATTCTGATCTCCTGGTTGGCGATCAGCTCGTCTAAAAATATACATTATACAAAGACTGAGTGAAGGAGAATTAAAAAGCAAAACATGTTCATTTAGCATGTTATTATCAAATAGCCTAAATGACTTATTTTTTCATTATTTTTTTTTTAAATGTTACATTTACTTGCAAGTACAAGATAACCATGTGCATAACATTAACAAACGGTAGCAGTATTTGGTAGTAATAATACGAAATAAAATGTAATAAAAACAGCTGTTAAACAAAAATTAATCTTGCTACAAATTGCACAGTTTTTGTAGTATGTACTCTTCATTATTCTTCTGCTATATTGATTACTACGAGATTTAACTTTTTAGCATGCATGTATAAATACTGTATCTGACAATGCAGCATCGTGACATATCGTTACAAGTACCTACAAATTTTGTCAATATATCTACGTTTACTGAGTTTTTTCCCTAGCAGGCCGAAATATCTCCATCATGTCACCAGGAACAACACTCGTGCATCTCGTAATTAGTGCTGCAATAAACAAACTGATGTGTTTTTTCTCACCTGCATGGTTTTCCCGACGCTTCAGCTACTTTCGTTATTTCTAACCAATGAAAATTGTCCTTACTTTTCTGTTGCGTCATGCAATTTTATTGCACGCATCACTGAATTGTAGAACACACATCACAAGATTTCGAATATACATCACAAGATTATCGAACATACATCACAAGATTTCGAATATACATCACAAGATTATCGAACATACATCACAAGATTTCGAATATACATCACAAGATTTCGAACATACATCACAAGATTATAGAATATACATCACAAGATTTCGAATATACATCACAAGATATTGAATATACATCACAAGATTTTGAACATACATCACAAGATATTGAATATACATCACAAGATTATAGAATATACATCACAAGATTTCGAACATACATCACAAGATTATAGAATATACATCACAAGTTTTAGAATATACATCACAAGATATTGAATATACATCACAAGATTTTGAACATACATCACAAGATTTTGAATATACATCACAAGATTTCGAACATACATCACAAGATTATAGAATATACATCACAAGATTTCAAATATACATCACAAGATATTGAATATACATCACAAGATTTTGAACATACATCACAAGATATTGAATATACATCACAAGATTATAGAATATACATCACAAGATTTCGAACATACATCACAAGATTATAGAATATACATCACAAGTTTTAGAATATACATCACAAGATATTGAATATACATCACAAGATTTTGAACATACATCACAAGATTTTGAATATACATCACAAGATTTCGAACATACATCACAAGATTTTGAATATACATCACAAGATTTTGAATATACATCACAAGATTTCGAACATACATCACAAGATTTTGAATATACATCACAAGATTATCGAATATTGAAACGTTTGACATGCCATATATTAGACATTTTTGAAAGATATCTCTTTCACTTTGAGAGATATCTCTTAAGATAAACTAAGAGAGATATCTCTTTTACTTTAAGAGATATCTCTTTAACTTGAAAAGATATCTCCCAAAGTAGAAGAGATATCTCTCTAGGTGAAAGAGATATCTGCTCAAGTGGAAGAGATATCTCTTATAAAAAGAGATATCTATCTAAGTATAAGAGATGTCTCTCTAAGTGTAAAAGATATCTCTTTCTCATTGAGATATCTCTCAAAAATGAGAGATATCTCTTTAAGCTTGGAGATATCTCTATTTTTTAAGAAATATCTCTCTAAAATGATTTTAATGTAAATGTAATTTTAAGATAAATTTTATTTTCCGAATAAATAGCAAAAGGGCTTGCCATAAAGGTGGCATAATGGAAAGCCGTATCTTGAGTGACGTTGTTACGCGCCAACGTCACCGTCATGCTTGGTTGGAAACCTTTCAAAATTGTCTCGGACAGCTGAAAAAATGCGTTTGATGGAAAAATTAAAAACAAACTACACAGCAACGTATTTTTTTTTTATTCACTTACATGTACGCAATTCAATTATTAGACCCAATGAAACTTCCTTCAGCCATACCATGATTACAAAAAATTTATACTGACTGCAAATATGCAAAAACGATGTCTTTGCCTTCAGTGCATCAACTGGTACTACAAGATGTGACCACAAAACTGTCATCATCCATATGCTAGTGTTTTGGGCTTTTTAGCACCTTCCTTATGTGACATGATAATTTCATGGATGAGTAGCTTTGAGCACCGAATTTAGTAACCAAGGTCGAAAGTAGACCTCTGACCAGTTTTCATAATTTTCGGCTACAAAGTCGAACATTTTTCGCATATTATTTTCTCATAGATTTCTTTTTCCTTTCAGTATGAGTATGATATACTAGACAGATACACATGTATTACACATTGCAAATAATAATGTTTTGAAGTCTTTGAAATATGAAAAACTTGCTACAATGATAAAAAAAAATATAAAATCGATGAACTGATTGACAAACTCAGAATAGGTTTCTGTATGTCATAATTTTTAAAACAATGTATTTAGTACACAACATAAAATATGTCAGGAGAGCAAAACAATAGCGTAAAATAAGGTCACTGAGCAAAATCCAGCAGTTTTTTTAAGAAAGCTTGTATGGGCCTATCAGAATTCTTCTTATGGCTTACATTTAAAGAATTGACTTCATTTAATGGAGAGAAAGAATCTTTTTTTTGGGGGGGGGGGGGGGGGGGTTTAGGCGGGTGTTGCTAAAACGCGGAACGGAAAACGGAACGGAAAGCGGAACGGAACGGAAAACGGAATATATTATTTTGGATTAAATCACTTAAAATACACAACTTTTATCATAAACGATATATCTTGTACACATTCAATCCCCCACTATTAAATACAAGTTGATTTTGTCATGATAAGTCTCTTATTTACGAAAACCGCTAACACAGCAGTCACCTAGAATCATTTGAAAAAGGGGTGGGGGTGGATAAACAACTTGAAAAGTATTTGACAAGCAAAAACAAAAAGAGAAGACAATTGTTTGATTCAGGAGGGGAGATAAGTTCCAACTCCAACATCTTTCAGATATTTTTTTACACTAATTTACTACATTAATTACATTCACAAAAAGTGTGAGGATGTCAACTTGAACGAACATTTCCGTAATTATGACTGAAAATATTTGATATCTAGATTGACCATGGAAAGAGGAATAAAATTTTATATTAAGATATTACGTGTAGAAACCTTTACGGCAAGCTCGAATTAACATCTCTTATATATACACTGGTTGTTAAAAATGTCATTCAAAAGAGTCGCTTTCTATATATATAAATTCGATCTGGATAGACAAAGTTGGAAAACTTTCATGTGGTAGATATAATGCAGAATCTTTGCATTCAATGAAGTTAAATTTTGTTTGTTTGCGGTACATATGTGTGTGTGTTGGGACGGGGGGAGGGTATATGAGTGACCACGTAAAAAATGAGTTTGTTTTCCCGCTCATCGGAAAGGTCTGAGAAGTTGTAGTAGGTCATCCTCACAATGACAAACCCTTGACATTGTGAGGATGGTAATAGGTCTACCCCCTTTTTTGTGTCCTAAATATACATAAGATTTAATAAATCAATTTTAAATGTGGCTGTGGGCCCCTACCCAGACCCGAAACTGTCACTCCCCATTTCATGATTCGCGAATTCGACACTGCGTGCATAATATGAATATCATAACCAGTTATTTTTGTCTTTACAGACATTGGCATTTGAAACAAATTGAAATGGATCATCTTTCCAACATACAACAAATTTGACATGAAAAAAAAAACACAAAAAAAAACCGGGGGTATATTTCCTTTGCCGAAACACAAAATTCCTATTTTGTGTGTGTGTTTAGGGGGGGGGGGTCGAATTTTTTGTTGAGAGGGGGGGGGGATCGCTTGTACACCAGTTCTGAACGGAGGGTGTGTATGACTCATGAATATATAACAGTTTGCAATAAATTTTTATCAGAAATGAATTTTACACCAAGAATATTGCTCTTTTATCTGATTTATATCGAATTTATGTTAATTGTTTGACTAAAATTTTCCGGATTTCCGCTTTCCGTTCCGTTTTCCGTTCCGCGTTTTAGCAACACCCGGTTTTCACCCAGTTGACCTATTGCTTACCATTTTCGTCCGTCGACTTGCGTTGTTATGCAGTCGTGTGTTAACATTTAAAGACTTTAAGCTTCTTCTCTGAAACCACTGAACAAAGTTTAGCATATGCATCTACATGGGTAAAGGGGAACAAAATTTGTGAATTTCACCCCTGGGGCCTGAAGAGTGGGGCTTAAACCATAAAAAATAGTGCTATCTTTAAAAATATTCTTCCTTACTCAAACTGTTGGCATGCTTGTAATAAGTATTGAGCCCTTTACCAAAATTTTGAAATTCATGGCCCCAGGTTCAGGGGTTCTTGGGTTAGGGTGGGACTCATGGCCTCAGGTTCAGGGGTTCTTGGGTTAGGGTGGGATTTTGAAATTCATGGCCCCAGGTTCAGGGTTCTTATGTTAGGGTGGGACTCTGTTGATCATTTAGTGAAATTCATGAATTCTCTAAAAATTTCCTCTGCTCCTGTGTATTAACCCAATAAACTACGAACATAGTAATGACGAGGAAGCATGCCTCTTCTAAAATTGTGAATTTCATGGCCTCTGGATTAGGGATCTGGTTTTAGACTGGACTCTATCACTGATTTAATAGTGAAAATGCATTAATTCTTTGAAAATCTTTCCCTCCGCTCCTGGATATTGAACATACTAACTTCATACACAGTTTTAATGAGCAAGGGCTTTTCTTTCACGATTATGAATTTCAAGGCCCCTGGATCAGGGATTCCAAGATTTATCTGTTTTTGGATTTTTATGAAGCAATATACACATATAGCTTTTTGATGAGACAGATCCAAAGACATAGAGACCTTAGAGAAAGCTTATACTATAGTAAACCGAAAATATAATGCAGGATCGATATGTTTTTCTGTCAGGTCGATTGCACCAAATCAGAAGGCTATATTTGTTATGTAATTTTATTATTTTTTTAGTAGTTAATGAAAAATAAATAAAATATATTAATATCATTCTAAAAATCAATCTAATGAAAATACAAATATTCAACTTGTGGTACTTGACACTTTTAATGATAACACACAATAGTAGCAGCTTAGTGTTGTTGTACAAACCAAAAGTTTCTTATGTTAGTGTCATGGCTTACGTAATTATATAGAGGGAAATTAATAAAAGAAAATCAGATGATTATGAAGGACAAAGTTTAATCTCATTATACTGTAGCTGCAGAACTGTAGCTCTGCGAAAAAAAATATGATTGTATATTGACAAACCGGTGTCCATCCCAATTTTTTTCCAAACCAGCCAGGTTACAATATGATGCTGAGATTACTAAAATGGAATTCTAAAAATAAATTTAAAAAAAACTACATTATCTAATTTTGGTCTGTTTGAGATAAATTTTAGAAAAATCATCCAGTATTAAATGTTTCTTCTTGACTATATAAGAGATGATTGTTTTGCGTTATGGCACGCCAAATTCACAAAAATGAGATAAACCTAGAATAAACTAGGAGAAATGCTAGTAACTAATAATGAGTTTTTTTCTCAACTTTTAGACTAATGCTTGGTTCACTTTTCTAAATCCAATATTGTATTAGTTTTAATAATTTTAAATGTAATAGTCAGCATTAGCCAAATTCAGATGTGTGGATATTTTAAGTTCAAATTACTCAATAATGCTTATGTACAAACTTATTGTAGTTCTTTTATCCAAGCATTTTCCGTTGCGTATGTGGGTGGGATGTATACTTTTAACAATGTACTAGTATATCTTGACCTATGTTCATCAAGAGGACGGCATTTTGTCTGCAATGTATCCCTATTTTTCAATAGATAAAAATCTCCAAAGGATCGTCTATCATAAATAGGGTGTGGGTTGTGCATTCAATGCCAAAAAATATACATATTATTATAACAGTAAGACCTTATAGTAAGACATTTTAGATTGAGGATGCAGATGTTTGTGTGTATAAATCAAATGAGCGTCTCAGTCTCTAGACAAGATCACTAGCATTAACTACCAAAAATAATCTTCAAAAGGTGCTCGGGTAGAATTACGTTGCACATGAACGATAAGATAAATCATTGTGTGGTCTTTCTGTTATCTATGAGAATTATATAATTTGTCTTTCCAATGCATCGAAAAGTATTTTACAATAGATTATAGCCAGAAGAAGAATTTTTGACACACTGGACAACAAAAGAGTTCGCTGAAATTATCAAGCACTTGAAAATAAACTTAAGAAACCGCTGTTCTGAGAAACACTTTCTTGACCATATTTACGGGTATTAATATTTATATATTTGAGGAACTCACCGACATATAAATAAAGTACTAGCATGATGAAAGTTTAAGTTCACTTATTCGGAAGTATATCCATTATGTAACTACAGCGATTTTGCAATTTTGTTGATTTTACTTTTTCTGTAACACAGGAAATTAAAGTTCTTCTTGTCCTATTCTTGCATAAACATGGGTGCTATGGCAACCATACTTGAAATATCTCTTAGTCCTTGCCTTTTTTATGCGCATTTCTTTCCTTATCGCTATGGTAATATATGCAGCTGTGTGTTTCATTGCGACATCTATCCTTTCAATCAAATATACCGTTAATGACAAAATAGTTCTTTTGACAGAAATATCGATAGGCAAGGCGTCATACCTATCGCTTCAAACACTAAGATTTCAATATTCGCGAAATTGTCAATAGCAATCCACGGACGAAATTGATGCTATCGCGGCAGCGTAAGATATCTGAAGCCAGGTAAATTATACATAGCGAGGAGTTTACCTTCCGCTTAAGTAAATAATTTTCCAATATAAACTGCTCTGTTTATCTACAAACGTGGCAACACTAGGACATAAGGTACGTCATAGCTAATTCCAAGCAATTAGGGGACGTAAGCTCCTGGAACCAAGCTTATGTAGACCGATATAAATGTATACCTGTGTCGGGCCCAGTTATGGGTGTTTATGTCCTAGATGTTATCTATATTCATCCACATCGTGTTTATTCAGAGTTAATAACCCTTTATAAAAATATGGTCTTTTATACTCCAATCAATACGATGATACATCAAATTAATTCCTCATATAAACTTTGTTTTTGTTTTAATTTTTTTCTGTCTATAGCATGTATAGGTCAGGTATATTTTAAGTGCTGGTGTAAGGTATGTAATTAAAGCAAATTCGGATTCAGGTGGAGCGATAGGTCCATTATAACCTGGTTGCACTGTAAAAGTGCAGGGGCGTGTACTAAGGTTACTAGTAATTAACCACGAGTTTGAAGATAAGCTCCACGATACTGGGGTTCTTCTTATCGCTCTTTTGCAAGTAACAACAACAAAAGTTAATAAAAAATGTACAGAAGAATGATTTCTTGTCTTTTGTTATTTTTTTTACGTCAAAGGTATACCCATCTATAAGCTTGTTTCTACATAATATGAAATCCAGATCCATATTCGTGTTCTTCCCTGATTGAGGGAAAGTTAGTATGACTAATTAAAAACATTCAAAAATACTTTATGTATAGATATTCATATTTTGATTTATTTGAAGATATTAGATGGCATGCTATCATACTGATTTAGAATATATGCCTTGTGTAAAAATTCCACATTTGACGAATTGTAAGCAATTGAAATCAAAGTCTTTGAGAAAATAATTTAACCTACGATTTTATTTCTCACATACTATCAATGATATTCCAATAGATTAAAAATCACGTTTTCATCATCGCTAAGCAAGCCACCTGCATAAATTTCTTGAGCAACCGCTCTTCCGTCAATTATACGTACAATGGAATACACCTACAATGCATTTAACATACTTTATTTTTCTTTAAATAGTTTAATATAGGTATTAATATAAACAATGATGTTAATACAGGAATAAACGCCGCGCAGCGATTGCGGAAAAAATTACATAACCTGCTTACGCGGGTTATACATGCATGTATATTTTTCAACAGCTGCGACATTAATTCCCGTACCAAAGAAAGCATTTTATTATTGTTTAAACCTACATCACTGCTTTAACCCTTAAACAACGAACAGTATTCAATATCAAAGTCCATAAAACAATACAAAAAAAAAAAAGAGCAGAGCATACACGGACCTACGAAACATCAGAGGTGGGATCAGGTGCCATGGAGAAGTGAGCATCCCATGCCGACCGGTCACACCCGCTGTGTGCTCCTTGTCATGATCGGAAAATAACGGAAAAAATCCGTCGTCTATTCAATGTATAAATAATGGAATAACGATTAGTATGAAAAACGTCAGTCAGCATTTGACTTGATGATAAATTATATTTGCTGAAAAGGTCGTTGTATCGACCATAGAACTTACAAACTGATGACTTTAAACGAAACTGCTGATATTCTTGTTTCATCAACTTGCTTGTCAATAATCTACCTCATTTTAGAAATTGTTCATACGTAGAGCATGCTCTTGCGTATAAAAGGACCTGTTCTACTTAGCAATGTACATGCTATTCGTGTACAAAAATGTATAAAATACTCAAGTAAACAATAATCGTTTCATTTTAAACGTAAAACAAGTATTTAATCCGGTTCTTGGACGATTTTACATAGAGAATAGAAAAATACGTGTTTATAAGCAACTGTTTTTATTTATATATATATCAGTATTAAATAATACTTAGCTTTTTCATGACAAAGTTTACTAGTATATATAGCCCTTCCCAGCTTCCCATCAAGAATAAAGATATAAATACAATCGATTTCGTCATGATAGATGATTCAAAAAAGCTTTTAGTTAATGACCTGGAATAGACTCGTCATTTTGTACTGTGAATAATAGTCGTCACTTCTTTCTATCGGATTACACAATCGATGAATTCCCATCCACTGTAATCAAGTGCAATGCATTCAAATTTTAGTACAATACGTTCAGATTTGCTTATAGCATGAAAATCAAGATCACGGGGTCTAACTCTCTTATTGTAATAATCTCGAGATGAATGGGTATAATACTAATTGGGAAATGTCAAATTCACTCGAATTCCATATATTGTTTCAACACGTCGTATAATGCCGTTCAGTACTATATCTTAACAAACTTACATTTTTCAAATATGCTCCATAATACAAACTTTAAGAAAATCTAAAGAGCAGATAAGCATGATCGTCAAGAGTTGTAAAATCGGTCTCCATTTGGCTCCCGGATCAAATAAGAAATTGTCATGCACCTCTAAAGTTTTTAAAAAGGTTTGGAAACAGAAAGAAAACGACGATTTGATTAAACAAAGAGCCCATGGGCCTTATAGGTCACCTGAGCATTATGCAACAACTTTCCAGTGATTGAATTTGATTCATGTTTTAATCCAGATGCTATGGCATTCACAATTTTGAAAGAGGCACCATTGATTATCATAACAATACACTTAGCAGTTGCTTAGTTTGTTTACTTAATACCCATAGGCAGGGTAGGGGAACAAAAAATGCATTTCAAGTAATCAGTAATATTCAGCATGATCAGTAATGCCCCAATCACACATGAACCCCTGACCCTGAGGCCTAGATCCACACATTGCAAAATTTTTGAAAAGGCACCCTTGCTTTTCAAAAATATTTGATTAATACCAAGGAGCAGATTTCAAACAATTCATCCAGTTTCAGTATATAAGTACAGCCCCCCCCCCCCTCCTTTATGGTACCCCTGACCCTGGGGCCTTGAAATTCACAATTCTGGAAGATTAGGACCCTTGCTCATCATAACTATATAGGTAGTTCATCTGCTTAATACCAAAGAGCAGAGAAGAAAACTTTCAAAGATTTAATGTATTTTCACTATATAATCAATAGAGCCCTGCCCTATCACTAGAACCCCTAACCCTAGGACCATAAAATTCACAATTTTGGAAGAGGTATTCTTGCTCATCATAACTATGTAATTAGTTTATTTCATTCCTAGGAGCAGAAAAGAATTTTTTCAAAAAATTCATGTATTTTCAATATATAATCAATAGAGCCCTGCCTTAACACCAGAACCCCTGACCCTGGGGCCATAAAATTCACAATTTTGGTAGAGGCACTCTTGCTCATCATAACTATGCACTTAGTTAGTTTATTTAATACCCAGGAGCAGAGGAGAAGATTTTCAAAGAATTACTATATAATCTATAGCCCCCCCCCCCTTACACCAGAACCCCTGACCCTGGGGCCATAAAATTCACAATTTTGGTAGAGGCACTCTTGCTCATCATAACTATGCACTTAGTTAGTTTATTTAATACCCAGTAGCAGAGAAGAAGATTTTCAAAGAATTCATGTAATTTCACTATATAATCTATACAGCCCCACCCTTACACCAGAACCCCTGACCCTGGGGCCATAAAATTCACAATTTTGGTAGAGGCACTCTTGCTCATCATAACTATGCACTTAGTTTATTTAATACCCAGGAGCAGAGAAGAAGATTTTCAAAGAATTCATGTAATTTCACTATTATAATCAATAGAGCCCTGCCCTAACACCAGAACCCCTGACCCTGGGGCCATAAAATTCACAATTTTGGTAGAGGCACTCTTGCTCATCATAACTATGTACTTAGTAGGTTTATTTAATACCCAGTAGCAGAGAAGAAGATTTTCAAAGAAATAATGCATTTTCAATATATACTTATTTGGCCCCATCCTAGCACTAGAACCCATGACCCCGGGGCCATGAATTTCACAATTTTGGTAGAGGACTCAATGCTGATTACAATCATGCAAACAGTTTGACTGCTTGATGTCCAGGAGTAAAGAAGAAGATTTTTAAAGATTGCACTAATTTTAGTGGTTTTTGCCCCACCCCCCAGGCCCCAGGGGGCAGGGACCATGAAATTCACAATTTTTGTTCCCTTTTACCCATAGATGCTATATGCCAAATTTGGTTGAAATTGGTTCATTGGTTTCAGAGAAGAAGCTGAAAATGTTCAAATGTTAAGGCACGACGAACGACGACGGACGAAAAGTGATAGCAATAGGTCACCTGAGTTTACTCAGGTGACCTAAAGATAAGGAGAAACAGTTCTTTAGGTTATTTTTAGAAAAAGAATATTGCTTCCAATTTATATTTAACAAGATGTGTTTGTGAAACACTGATGCCCCGTATGGCAACATAGCGAAGTTTAAATTTTCTAAAATGCAAATCAAACATTTTGATACCCAAAGTAGGGCTTTCCCAGAGGAAATACAACTATGAACAAGATGTGTTTGTGAAACACTGATGCCTCTGTATGGCAACATAGCGAAGATTAAACTTTTCTTAAATGCAAATTTAATATATTGGTACCCAATGTAGGGTATTCTCACCGGAAATACAATTGTTAAATATGAAAGTAGGCCAAGGTTAAAGTTTTTTACATAAGTAGGGAAATCTTCAAGGTCAAGGTCAAACGTCAAGATAGTTGGTATCCATTGAAAGGTCTTACCACAAAGAATACATATGTGACCCTAAAAAAGTTATGGCCAAGGTTAATAATTTTAAAAAGTAGGTCAAACTCCAAGGTCAAGGTGAAAGGGTCAAAGTTCTTGATATCAAATGAAAGGTCTTGTCACAAGGATTAAATATGTAAAGTAAGTTATGCTCAAGGTTTTCTTTTTGAAAATAGGTCAAACTCAAAGGTCAAAGTCAAAGGATCAAAGTTCTTGGTATCCAAAGAAGGGTCTTTTCACAAGAATTACATATATAAAGTTTGAAAGCACTAGTCCTTACAGTTCAAAAGTTATGGCAAAGGTTAAAGTTATTTTTTATAAGTACGGAAATCTCCAAGGTCATGGTCAAATGATGAAAGTTGTTGGTATTAATGGAAGGTCTTTCCACAAAAAATACATATATGAAATATTAAAGTCCTGGTATCTACTGTTCAAAGACATGGACAGAGTAAAAATTTGGAATTTTTGTGTAAAAGTGTGTCAAACTCCAAGGTCAAGGTCAAAAGGTCAAATTTGGTGGTACCCAAAGAAAGGTCTTTCACAAGAAATACACTTGTGAAATATGAAAGTCATAGCTGCCATAAGTTATGGACAAGGTTAAAGTTTTTGCGGACAAACAAACAAACAGACAAATAGACAGACAGATGGACGGACATGACAAAAACTATATACCCCCGAAACCTCGTTTATGGGGGCATAAAATATAAAACCTATCACAACCTGTTCAAAAGTTATGGTCAAGGTTAAAGTTCTTTAAAGGTATGTCAAACTTCGGGGTCAAGGTAAAAGGGTAAAGATTGTTGGTATCCAATGAAAGGTCTTTTCACAAGATTTACATAAGTGAAGTATGAAAGCCTTAGACCTAACCGTTCAAAAGTTATGACCAAGATTAAATTTTTTTTAAAGTAGGTAAATCTCCAAGGTCAAAAAGTCAAAGTTGTTAGTATCCAATAAAAGATCTTATCACACGGATTACATATGTGAAGTATAAAATCCCTAGCCCTTTCTTTTCAAAAGTTATGACCAAGGTTAAATTTGTTTAAAAGTAGTCAATCTCCAAGGTCAAAAGGTCAAAGTTGTTGGTATCCAATGAAAGTTCTTGTCACGAAGATTACATATGTGAAGTATAAAAGCCCTAGCCCTTACCGTTCAAAGGTTATGTCCACGGTTAAAGTTTATGATCTTGGTGCAAAAGTGTGTCAAACTCCAAGGTCAAGAGGTCAAATTTGGTGGTACCCAAAGAAAGGTCTTGTCACAAGAAATACACCTGTAAAATATGAAAGCCATAGACCCATCCAGTCAAAAGTTATTGGCAAGGATAAAGTTTTTGCGGACAAACAGACAGACGGACACGACAAAAACTACCAGTATATACCCCGAAACTTCGTTTACGGGTGCATAAAAAGGGAAGAAAAAAAAGAATGGTAAGGACAGCCAGAGAGCTACAAATCTAACCATTGAAAAAGGAACATGTATATAAGGTGTAGTTATATATTAATTTATATACATATGTATAAACAGGCAAAATTTTCAAAGGTCTCAATTTCAGGTCCAAGAGGAATGTTGTAGTAGTAAAAGAAAATGTTAGGAACACGCTGTTTCTACATGTAGTGGCACTATTTTGAGATGACACCTTTAACATACTAGCTGATATATAATTCCAACAATGCTCTTTCTATGACAGTGTACACTTTTTTCATTGGGTGGATCTGTTGCTATCTGGTTTGCCATATCAATTTTTCAGACCAGTGAGCTAGAGACCTGCAGCTACTCTACAATCAGGTCATTTCCAAAAATCATGAGGAGTGGGATTCAACGTGCGACAAAACAAGAGACGGTATACATCGCTCAAAATGTTAGGACAAGTGGCAAGACCTTGTGGAATTACTAATATTATCACTCCTTGAAGCCCAAGCCAACATTTGATGCTGAAATTTATATCATATATCGTTCTGTAAACATAGACTTTTGGTTTACTTATTCCTTATAAGAGACTGGTGATAAAATAAATCATAAAATGCTGTAATTAAATTTTGCCAGTATTTACATCCTTTTAGGATCTTGTCTGTCCAATATAAATTATAAATTGAACAAACGTTCCAGTAACTGGAACTGTACTCGTAACTGTAATCGTCATTTTTCCACGGGATCAAATTCTGCAAAACAAAAAATTCTGAACGAGATGGGACTGTAATTCTTAGTAAACGTCTTCTCTGTCGAAAGTTTACGGAGAGGGGAGGTTGAAGAAGATCGACAGGATACTCTTCTTTTTAGTCAGTATATAGAGGGGGTTGGAGAAGGATAGGCTTGATACTCTTCATTTTTGGAAATAACAAGTGCTCCCTTGGCAAAAAGGCATAAACGTAGTCTCTCAATCCATTTCCGTCGTAAGCTAGTTAAAAAACCATACCTCAACATCAGCCTTCTTCTTTTTATTTCGAGTTCTTATAGTTTCAATACGGAGCTTCTCTGCAGACGTTGTGCTAAGTCCTTCTGAGTACATGTTCATGTCATTTTTCACTGTCTTAAAGCGACGATTGTGGCCATGGGCTCATTTTTGCTTCTGACCATGTTGAGGTCTCGTTATAAGATATCAGAAGGCTAAAAAAAAATTAAGGATCTTTCTCAAGGGCTGTTTAAAACGATAAAACACTGATCCATATTTACGAGGGCTGTTCAATAAACAAAGTCCTCGGTGCTCGGCAAGAAGCAAAAGACGCTTTTTAATGATTTAGTCTTCATGATTTAAATTAATTTCTCTTCTGATTAAAACACATGTCCGCAATTTTTTTAATCCAATTTCTGATTGTTTTTAGAACTCATTTTTTGGGTATGACCCTTAGTATACTGGAAAATGGCAGATCTTGTGATTTCCTGGACTCGTTTCTTCCTTCTGAAAGGTGTTTTTCAACCTTTCGATTTTTTTGGAAAAAAATTGCTTTCTAGACTCTTCTAGAAATTAAACTGCCTCCCCGAATACGAATTTGAACAACAAGACCACTAATATTTAAGAAAATTGCATATAAATATGTCTTTGTGCTTTAGCAATTCTTTGCCCATCTAAGAATTTTGCTGTTTTTGTCAAGTAAATCTTAATATAAATTTTATTTCGAGGGTTTTAAGCAATAGATTCAAATTTCATTATCTGTTTGAATTTCAAACAAACATGGATAACTACAATTACTGATATTTTAAGATAATTGTTTAGATATTCTTAGACGCTGTGGTTGTCACTCATTTTTCAAAACATAGGGTGACCTTTGAGTACTAAGCTTTTTTACTGTCAAACGTTTCTTTAAAACAGTGTGAACTACTCCCGAAATGATGTCTATTAAATTTGCTATGAGTCTTAAATTCAATCATACATCATCAGTGATTATTTGTTGAAATTTGGCACACAGTACATTAGTTATATTTTTTGTTGGCAAGGACGGTACCCATTTTTGATGCTCATTATATAATTTTTTATCATTGAAATCCACCTGCTCATTTGTCTATAAAACAGACATTGGTTGCCGTAAATTTTATGTATTTCATTTAATATTTCTTTGGGATTCTTTACGAGTTTTACAGCAGTTTTAAAGAAGCGTTTAATTTCACTCTAGTTTACTGATTCCTTACCATTCATTTTTAATGCAGTGTCTCGAATAGCCGTTGTTTTCCAGGTTCTCGCAATGAAACTATGTAATGAAAAGTGGTTACATTAATTGTTATAAATGCAATAAAGATTCAATAATGCGAAAAAGTCAAGCTTAATGTCATATGATATCTGTATTGTATGTCACACAGTTCAGGACATTATTTATTGAACAGCCCTCGTAAGGATGGGAAGATTGTGATTGCTAGGTCTCTAAGTTTGCACTTGCTTGGTTTCTGCTGAATATCAGTCTATACTCCTTCAGTTATCGCTTTACTACTCCTACATTTAAAAGTGTTAGCACTTATTAGTATCTATCGTTTATCTGGAGTTAATCTTCAACCTGAGCGTTTCGAGTTGCAGTATATGAAGCTGATCCTTACGTCGCGGGTTCGAATCCCACTGTGGGACGTGGAGACAGGTCTTTTGGATGAGACTGTATTAACCGAGATCCCGTTTCGCAGTAGATATTGGCACAGAAAAGATCCCTCACTGCTCAATGGCCCTGAGTACCGAGTATAGTTCAAACTTTGCAGCTCTCCATCGACAAGTTTTGGCGTTTCCATATGAGTGAAAAATTCTCGTCTCGAGAGGGAATTTAAACAACAAACATCTTCAACGTTCATACACATTATGTGTTTTGTTGTTTCTTCCTTCTGTGTGCTGGTTAGAGTGGTTGTACGAGGACTCAACCAAGTTCAGATCTTCAAAAGTGTGATCCCATCTGATACCTCTTGAAAATTAGGCCAAATGCCGTATGTCTCGTAAAAAAACTTTGATTGAAGTTGTTGAAGACATTTTACAGCCTTGACCGACTACTAAATTTACTCAAAGTTGATGTTTTCAATTCCAAGAATTGAGAAATTTGAAATTGACAAAAATGAAAATTGACGATTTCTAGTGAATGTTGTGGGATGGCATATGATTAAACAATTTTTCAAAGACTGGTGCCATCAATATCAAAAAATTTGATACATAAGAATCCTTATGTTCCACTTTAATATCCTTGCTCTCGCTGGAATCCTGTCCGATTTTTACACAGCTTGATATACATACAGAAATGGAGATCCTTTTGTTGATAATTTTGGCCATGATCTTATTTTGATATAAATATTTGCTATGGGTTTGACATTTTTGCCTATTTGCCATCCTTATATTTTTACAGTCCTTTAAGTTGCATTTTTTGTATTTTGATAACGATTTCATTGTTCCATTCGTGTAGTGTAGTACTGTGTTGTTACCACATGTCATGGAAAAATTGGCTCAATATTTGCAATAATCGTTGATTCAAAAATCGTGGCGTTTATTTGAAGATCCATAAGATTCCTTATAATGTACCATGTATAATCTTTCTTGATCTTTTTCCTATGTCCATAACTCTGCTTCTTTTTCTTTAACCGATTTGTTGCATTTTGAGGTTTCTGTTCTCCATTCTGTAGCTTGTCCTCTTTGTCCTTTAGCTCTAATTTTTGGACAATAATATAAGTTCTTTTTCACTTCGTAATGTGCTTTTCACTTCCCTCTTTATGTCACTGTACACCCGCTGGTGTCTTTCTTTAATTCTAGCAGATTATACTAGTACCTCATTTTCTTTCTTTTCTGATATATTTTCTTGATAAAATTATCTTGCATGTAAAAGATAAGATTTAATCATTGCTCCTTTGTTTCTGTCTTAATCCTACACACTTTTCATTAGATTTATGAGATTACAAATTCGTCGATTGAGCGGTTTACTTATTCTAGGTCTTGAAGCCTGTGTGGCAACGCACTTTGAAAAAATTACGCACTTTGAAAAAAATTTTCAAAGTGCGTTAAAATTGGGACAAAATCAACGCACTTTGAAAAATTTTTTCAAAGTGCGTTAAATTTGGGACCAACTCAACGCACTTTGAAAAAATTTTTCAAAGTGCGTTAAGAGTCTACATCAATATATTTTACCATTGATACACTTAACGCACTTTGATAAAAAAATCATATTTTAGTCATGGAAAGATTTTATTTGTTATTCATCTTCCAAAAAACTAAGCCTAACCCTAACCTCAAAAATGAATTGATTTACTCCCGTCGAAAGGAGGAGAAGACGGGTATAAGATCCCTCAGTCCAAATCTTTAATTTTTCCAATACATAGGTGTAGGTAGCAATGAACCTAAAAAGGGTACGCTGCATTTTCAATGCTGATACGATGTATATATCTTTCCGAAATAAGTGGGGGGCTTAGCCCCCCATCCCCTCCCCTGGCCCTTCACCCATTCTCGATGTCTATGCTATACTCAATGCATTCATATAATTATGTATTTACCTAACTGGTATGACGTTGAAAACTTTCAATAATAAATGAGTTAATTAAAACAGATGAAAACTATAAATGTTTAAGTACAGTAAAACGTATGAGAAAGAAAGAATTTTCATAGTTTTAAACAATCGAATTGGCCCCTTTTTATTATGTTAAATGCTAAGTTGCTTGAAGCTGTCCTCTGTTAGTGCCCCCTATACACCTTTACATCTACGTATCAAAGACTAGAATTAAAAAAAAGAAACGAATTAATGAACTTAAACAATCGTCACTCTTTTTTCAAGACCCTTTAATTTTCCCTTTATTTTATCAAAACCTTAAATGTCAATATCTCAGGTCCTACAGTGACTTTATCATAAAAAAAGTTATCAAACCAGGATCTGTTATTTATCAAACCGATTATTTGAAGGAATATTGATCAATCTTTACATTTTTTTCAAAGTGCGTTAATATGGTCGATATTAACGCACTTTGAAAAAAAATAATTTTTTTCAAAGTGCGTTAGCTTGGTCCCAAATTTTAACGCACTTTGAAATTTTTTTCAAAGTGCGTAATTTTTCAAAGTGCGTTGTAACAAGCCTGTCAAACCTTTTTGTTACTGTGATGTTCAACTCATTTCTTACCTTACTTCTTCTGGTTTCGCCGCATTAAATTTCTTTCTTTTCAAGCTGTTTTTGTCGCCTGCGTGGCGCAGTGGTTAGAGCGTCTGCTCTAGAGTCGCAAAGTACGGAGTTGATCTTTACGTTGCGGGTTCGAATTCCACTGTGGGACGCGAAGACTGGTCTTTCGGATGAGATCGTATAAACCGAGGTCCCGTGTCGCAGTAGGTGCTGACACGAAAAAGATCCCTCACTGCTCAATGGCCCTAAGTGCCGAGTATAGGACAAAGAATGTATTCACTTTGACAAAAGAATTGACCTATAGGAGAAAATAATATCCCGGAAAAAGTGACATTTAAATATTAATCTTTATTTGTTGTTTTCTATAGCATATATGTCAAAATTTTTCAAATTTCTATTTCATTTCTAAAATTTATTATTTACAACTTTACAATAGACCTCCAAAGTTGGCCAAAACACCATTTTGTCCGTTAAAGCTTTGATTTTTGCATTAATTTTGGCCTAGAAGTCCTTCAGGGCAGGCCTGACTCTAAATAAAATTGTGATATTGTGATAGGTTAGGATATAAGGAACAATTTAACACAGGATTTTTTTAGGGGCACCCCTGCCCTAGGGTCGAAATTCACAAAAAACCTACAAAAAATAAGGAAACCTGATTTTATTAATCTGCTTCAAATTTATACCTCTCATTCGTTTAGTCAGACTAGCTCAATTGATATATGCGCTGATTTTTACACCGTGGAAACTTTCTTTTTAAAGTCGGATTTTCGAATCCACCTGGTACCACACTTTCAAAGTTTTAAATTTCGCCTTTTCAAATACTATTTTAAGTTTTTTTTTTATAGACTTGTGTATTTTCCTTCAGTTATCTATCCTTTATGCATGTCCATTCTTGATACTGGAGACAATAAAAGAGATATCAAATGGTAACAATCCAATGTACAATTGACTTGTCAGTCAGGCGGAACAAAGCTCAGTATAAGCACACTTTCTACGAACTCACTATGTGTTACTCAATACAGGTATTCTTGGCAGCATTGAGCTGCGATGAATTTCAATTGTATATATTCCTCAGAATTTAATCACATTAATTTTGGCTACATATATCAGTAATTGTACTCCCTTGGATTTCATTTAGGCCAATATAATTTGCACACAGTCACATTAATGACATGTTTTATTATATCCACGGATAAATAGCCCAGACATAAAGAATAATATCAATTACTATATTTAGAGATTACAAACTCAGAAAATCAATGAAAGGGTTACTCCTACCTTTACTCACTGAAATAAAGATTTAAGAAAAAACAAACTGTTATATGTATTCGGCCTAATGTCATTAATCGGAACGGAAATTGACAAGCTTTTTGTAGAGAAAAAACCAAGCCCAGTCCTATAGGTCAGATCCCTATTTATAATGAAGTGATCCTTTGTAGCTCTCATCCGGCGAGTGGCGGCGTCTCCATATGAGTGAAAAATTCTCTAGAGGGACGTTAAACAATATACAATAAATCAATTAAGCTGTTCCCGTTGTTCTATGTACAGAGTTTATTGATAGATAAGTATATCAGGGAGCAGTGTCGCTGTCAACGTTGACATCTCTATCCACTTTTAAAGATTGTCTCCACTTTCCATTTATCATATTATGATCAATTTGATCACACTTAGGGAAGAGCAGGCAGGGTTCGGGGAAGGAGAGGGACGGTCAATCAAATCTTCATCCTCAGGAACATCTCCTGGAGCAAATCAACGGGTGGAATGCTACACGGCACATCCATTCTGTTGACTTTAAGAAGGATTCGTCTCTATGCACAGAGACAATCCTCGGGTCCTCATGAATAAATATGGATTACCCTAAAAAAACTGGTTAAGGTGGTCTAAGCCCTGTTTATCGATTTTCAAAGTTCTAAGATTGCCGATAAGACCACAGACCCTTTTCCTGTGATGACTGATGTCAAACAAGGATGCTGAATGTCCGATTTCTTGTTTCTCCTAGTGATAGACTGGGTGATGCAGCAGACAGACAGAGAAGAGAGAACGAGAATTAGATGGGACTTCACCACTATGCTCGAAGACCTCGACTTTGCGGACGATAGACATTCCCCCAATGTCATCAAGATACATCCTGGATAAAAACTCTGCAAAAGTTAAGCTGAAAATCAAGAAATTCAAAGTAGCGAAGATAAACAGCAACAGTTAAGCCGAAGAGATGGACAGCTTCACTTACTTTGGCATCATTGTCTCCAAGGGCGGAGGAGGTACTGCTGAAATCGCATCTTTCAGGAGGCTAGGCAGCATATGGAAGACTGCAGACATCAGTAGAGAGATCAAAATCTCCCTCGTCAAGAACACGGTCGTCTCCGTATTGTTTTACGGATGTGATACTAGAAAGCTTACAAAGACAGAGTAAAAGAAAATTGACATCTTTCAGACCAAGTGCCTCAGAAGGATTCTTAAGGTCAGATGGCAGCAGCATATCCTAACGAGACATTTCTTGAGATGGCTGGAGCAGAAACCATCAATGGCGAGGTGAGGAGGAGATGGAATTGGATCGGTCATTTGTCGAGAACGGATCCAACGGATGTATTGTGGCCCAAAGGATTGACGCCTTGGGTGGAAGAAAGCGATACCGCCCCAAGGAAATCTGGCAATGAATGTGGTGGTGGACCAAAATGATGCAGGCTGGCTCTCTTGAAACACGGCATGCCGTACAGCCTCTGGAGAACACCGGCCCCAGTGGAAGAAATGTTCAGGCTTTGTGCGCTTTCTGGCACGGAGAGAATTAAGAATCAATTTAACGTTCGGTGAATACTAGTACCACATAAACTTGTGAATGTTTTTATGAGGGAATAAGGTTCCTCCGATAACAATGTTAATTGTACAAATTCGGTCTTCCTGTTCTCATTCGTGCATTGATAGAAGTTCGTTATTTGGTCCAACTTTGGCATTCTTATCATCCTTAATATTGTCTGGTATAGTGCTCCATTTGTTCGAAATATGTATTCTTGACCTCTTCATCCGCTTCTTCGGAAACACTGGATAAAAAAAAAGAACTTGGATACCTCTTAGCTGAAAAGGTAACGATCTATTACAGACTGGATTCCACTCATTCAAGAATATTTCAAATCTTTTCTTCAGTAATATGGATACGCTTCATGATGACGTCCATCTCGACTTGAATACAGAATTTAATTTTTGGTCCAAAAGGTCTATTAAACGGTTGCGATGAATGTTGTAGTACATGTAGAAAAAAAGAAATATAAGGAACACTCTGTTACTAGTAGAACTATTTTGATATGACATCTTAAACATACCGAGATAACACCATATACCGAGATATAATTCAAACCGTGCTTCTTTTTGCGCAAATTATGTTCACAATTTTCATTGGATGGGTCTGAGGCTCTCTGGTCGCCCATTCAAATTTTCAGACCAGTGTCACTATGAGCCAGAAATCCACAGCCAGTCTGCAATCAAGTCAATTCCAAGGTCACCACAATCAGGTGTAAGATGTGATTTGCAACAGAACATAAGACGGCTGCAGACTTTACTCAATGTGTACAGACAGGTGGCGAGGCCTTGTGGAATTATTTTCATTCCTTGAGACGCAAGCCAACAGATGATGCCGACCATATATCATAAGACGTTTTATGCATATAGTTTTGTGGTTTACTTACTCCGTATAAGGAACTGATGGTGTAATAAATCATGAAATGCCGTAATAAACTTTCGGCCAGTCTTTGCACCATTTTAAGAACTTTGCTGCCTAATACAAATGGAACAAGGGCACGGTAAGTCGGAGCAACCCTTGTAAAGAGCATATCGATCCAGATGCATATTGTGTCACTTCCGTTTCGTACAGCACTAATTCGCTCGCTCGTTCATCCACAAACACACACAATTGCTTGCTGGTATATTTCAGGATCATAATAATGGAAGAAAGCAAAATCTTAGATCACTGGTCGTCCGCCACGGATAAACCTTTATTTTCTTTCGCTCTGGAATAATTCGGCAAAGAGAACGATAGACCTATTATTATTTATAAAAATCAGTTAAAAGAAAACGGTTTTTATGCCCCGTAATCGAATGTTCGGCGTTATATGTTTTGCCCTGTCCACCCGTCCGTTTGCCTGCTTGTTTGTCCGCAAAAACTTTAAACTTGCCCAAAACTTTTTAGTGGATGGGGCTACGGGTATCATATTTCACAGATGTATTCCTTTTGGCAAAACTTTTCATTGATACTACCTGATTTTACCTCTTGACCTTAAACATTGACCCACGTTTACAAAAAAATTAACCTTGATCGTAACTTTTAAACAATAGGTTTA
Source organism: Saccostrea cuccullata (assembly GCF_032062105.1). NCBI lineage: Eukaryota > Metazoa > Mollusca > Bivalvia > Ostreida > Ostreidae > Saccostrea > Saccostrea cuccullata. The sequence goes on along the minus strand of NW_026918803.1, from coordinate 98,767 downwards.
AAGGCTTTCATACTGTCTTTTTGACATATTTTCTATGTATCAATAAAATTATGCATTATGAATACTTATCATAATATATTTTTATTGATAAATAGAAAATGTCAGAAAGACAAAACTTCACATGTTTATTCATTTTTGCAAGACCTTTCAGAGGGTATAAATATTTTTTACCTTAACCTTAGAGTTTGACCCACTTTCAGAAAAAAAACTTTAACCACGGCCATAACTTTTGAGCAGTTAGTACTAGTACTTTCATACTTCACAGGTTTATTCTTTATCACAAGACCTTCCTTTCGATACAAACAATTTTTACCTTGATCTTGGAGTTTTACTTTGCATTTGAAAAGCTTCAACCCTCGCAAAAGCTGTCATACGGTGGCCTCTGTTTCACTAACACGTATTGGTGTAAAAAAAGCGACGCATTTTTATTATGCGCCCGAATTTTTCGGGGCGCATATTGTTTTTGTCCTGTCTGTCTGTTTGCCTGTCTGTTGTTAACTTTAACCTTCGCCATAACTTTTGAACCGTGAGAGATAGACTTCATATTTGGTATGCATACTCCACTAATTAAGCACTTTCAACTGAAACCAAGGTCAATGACCTTTTGACCTTGACTGTGACCTTTATGCTTAAAATAGCTATTTCGCCATAACTTTTGAACCGTGAGAGATAGATCTTCATATTTGTAATGCATAATCCACTAATTAAACACTTTCAACTGACACCAAGGACATTGACCTTGTGACCTTAACTGTGAACTATATGCTAAAAATAGATTTTTCGAACTTTCACTATAACTTTTAAAATATTGGAGGTAGAGACTTTATATTTGGTATGCGTATTTCACTAATTAAGTGCTTTCAAATGACACCAAGGTCAATGACTGTGACCTTGACTGTAATCTATATGCTAAAAATAGCTTTTTCGAACTTTGTTGCTGCCGGGCGCTTAGTGTTTCACAAACACATCTTGTTTCTACTACATTTGCAAAATTAAGTAAATACAGCTTTTGATATTCAATTTAAAGCAAAATTTTATCTTTGCATAGGCTAATTTACATGTATTTTACGTAATCAAACTTTCAAGAAATTTTTCAGGAAATTATTAAGTACACTGTTCAAGTAAACCTATCCAAGAATGACTGCCCAAAACCCTTGACTTCCATGTAGCTGATCTATACAGATGGCTTACAGCGGCTGTGTCCGGTTAACAGGGATGCTTACTTCACCTAGACACCTAATCCCACCTGCAGTTTCCTGGGGTCCGTGTATTTGGCCCTCTCCACATATCTGTATTGTTTATAGACATTTTTCGATCGATTCATGATCGTTTTATTCACTTTTTTAATCGCTCTGACCCCACTGGTATAAATTGTAAAACACGTGTTTATGCGGAACATCCCTTGTATGTCAATCTGATCTATACAAGTGTAACAAATGGACGGTAATTTTAAGACTTAATTTAAAAACTTTTTGTGATATGAAATTTAGCCGACAACAGACACTGATTTCATGAAACTATATACCTTATAATTATATAAATTCGTTGTTTTGTATGTCCCATATTCACCAACTAAACAGAATAAACAAGAGACAAGTATGGTTATGGTTTATTTTTTAAGACATGTGACAAAATCTAGCGCTATAACAGACACGTGACTTAAGCACTACTATGTTACCATGGTTACTAAGCCCTATTACAAACAGCAGTCATTACGACAGAGCGCCCTCTGCCGTCCTCTAGGCTCACAAACTAGACTCACATACATCAAATTCAGCACTTTTATATAGAAAAAATATAATTAAGTAGAATTACGAAATCATTGTTAAAAATCATTCAAATTATAATCACAAAAAATTACACAATCAAATCATTACATGAGAGGCATACCATATATTTCTTGACTGCTGTAACTGAAAAATAAAAACAATGACCTTTGGCAATATGGATACATATATTGTGTCAATGTCTTTATAATTTTATTGCAAGGCTCTCTTTGAAACAACATCTACAAATACAAAAAAATCTTTGGTGGGTGCATATGTTTTCTGATATTTGCAGATCTCAAAAATCTACATTTTCACTCTGAACAGATATTTGGAAAAAAAAAAGATTTTCAGAACTTTGAATATAAGCAATACCTTGCAACATCTATATAGGAAGACAAACCTTTAACTTTTTGGGGGTCTTTGGTGGTTTTGATCTGCAGTCATGTTTCGCATAGAGAATCTACACATTACAAAATGGGACACTACCAATCAACTTTATAGAACACTACCCAGGTAACAAACAAATGATCTAAAACACATATAATATATATATACACAACAACAATTGGTTTTGACATGGAAGCACATTCAAGTGCTAAATACATAACTATGATATTAATACTATTGCTATATACTCAAAAAATATTATTGCTATGTTACTAATACCTATTTGTCCAAACAACTATAATCTTTATAGTTTTTTTTTTTGTTTGTCCTAGTAATCTTTTGTTCATGAAAATGCATATCAAGAATTCCAGTTATAAAGGTTAAGTTTAGAGGACGGTTGGCAATATAAAAAGTGTTAAATTTTAGCTTTGCAAGAATATTGCCTCTAAATAAAAATAAATAAGATCTAAAACAGGGAAAAACATAAACAAAGAAACAAAAAATACACAGAAGAAAAATTCCTCCTGAAAGAAATGAACACATAGAGGGGTAACTTAACAAACAAACAATTACCTTCATATTTACATATATAATCAAGAAAAACAAAATACTAAAAAAAACTTTGATCCAAAAAAAAAAGAGAGAGGCAAACTCAATATATACATGTATACAAGCACAACCAAAAGTAAACATATAAAAATAATGCAAGCAAAATATGTCAAAAATCTTGGGGGAAATAGTAAATTGAAATGTTATGTGTTTTACTATCAAGATATACAGCTGATGGGACTAGATTTTTAATTTTAAAACCTGAATGTTTCCCAATATCTATGCTTCTCTGTAATAACTTTGCTCTGATACTGAATGAAATACTGAACACAACAGAAACTGAGATTACTAAAAATAAAATAAAACACAATTCTTGAACACAATACCATCAATGAACACATTCATAATAAAGAAAATTTTCACATTAACTAAAATATAGCATATGGAATGGGTATATGGAAAACTGATATTATTGCAGAAAATTTGAACATTGACAAGATGGCACACAAGATGAGATAACCATTGAAAATGAAGAAAACATTTGACATGTCAGCAGTCACAAATCACAAAATGGTTCAACAGCAGCTAAAAGTACAATGTAAATAACATCCAAAATTCAAGTGGTCAAGTTTTCTAATTTGGCTTTCTGGACATATAAGCAGTTTCTTTGAATTCCAGATAGCACTTTTTGTGCTTAGCATCTAGCAGCTAGCCTTTGAGATAAAGCACTTACCATTTGGACCAAGATTGCAGTTTTCAATATCATAAGCGAGTTACAAGAGTTTGCCAGAGATCACAAGTGTCCCTCACAACCTAACAAATTTGGTTCCCATAAGGATAAGGAATGTTAAACAATTAAATCAGCTTATATGTCAGTACTTAGTATCTCCACTTAACTAAATGAGCATGAAAAACAGAGCAATAGAATGAATGGAATTTTAAAAACATCCACTCATGATACAATTAGCTGGTGGACCATTCTCAACTGTTTTGAATAATAAATATCAAGAAGAAATGCTTTTTGTAAGTACATCAGCTAATCTGGAGCTTACAAAGACAGAAAGATAGCACCTTTCGAATTTGATGATAAAAGGACAAAAAGCACCTAGTCCGCCCTTCCTCTGCTGCCTCATCTTAATTAAAAGATTACTGCTGCAAGATAATTTGCAAAAAAATATCATTTATAAAGATTTAAACTTATATACTGTGGACCATAGCAAAGTGTATAGTTCAAGGACTAAAAAGTATCTATGTGTAAAACAGCACAGTTTGGGGAAAAAAAGATAGATCAGAATTGATTTTTTCCATAAGCATAGATTTTCTTTTTGTAGCATAGAAACATGGGTAAATGGAATGTATTAACACTCTCATCTCATGACAAATCTACATACATTCAGCATACTATGTACTTTGATTTCTAAAAACATTTCATATACATAAAAACTTATATCAACAATTTAAGTAAAATGTACAATTTTTTGACACTGCTCAATCAATCATCACATAAAAATGACACAACACAACAATGAAACAAGGAGCGCACCAAATACAGCACTATAGTCTCTGCTACAATTAGAGAGTGTAAGAACTAGTTAAGTCACTACAAAGGATATGTACAATCAGCATAAAACTAATCCAAACTTGCATCCAGTTATCATTTGTCAATCTAACTTCCTCATTCCATCAACAGACTTAGAAATCAGTCCAAGTGCATGTTTTGTAATCATGAAGTTGTCATGGCATTTTACAAGCCAAAGAATTTTGGAATTTATGACTCTCACTGAGCTGGATTTCAATAACTTAATGCTAAAAACACCAATTACTGAAATATACAAAACAATGCTTCTATTTACTTCAACAGAGATTTGCCAATATGTCAGAATGCATCAAATATTCTGCCATTATTCATTTTTGAATAGTATAATTTTACAAAGGAAATCATTTAAAACTCTTAGTAAAGTAGCGATCTTGGCAGTTAAATTTTCTATTGTCATAATAAAAAGATGAGGAATCAAACCCCAATTCTACAAATGGTCATAAATTGTAAGAAAGAAACTGACATAAAACTGTAAATAATGCAAAATTTGGAAATCAAGATGGAATTCTGTCTCTGTTTAATGGAGTTTTTCCGTTAATTTGAAATTCAATTGAAATAAACCATATCTATCTAATTATGTAATAATAACAACCCAGCTCACACAAATCATTTATATTCCATTTTAGAGGAAAGTCAGATTGAAAAATAACCAATGAATAGCAATTTATGTCAAACTCTGGAATAATAAGTTGATATATACTTGAGTCTAGGAGTAGGTTCGAGTTTTTGAATTATGCAATGAACTACAACATTAATTGGAAGATACTCTCTATGCAGAAAACGGTCATACAAATATCTTTTTTATGGATTATCACTTCAACTTCAGCATAATTATTTTTCACTTTTATGGACATGAAATGGGAAGCTCAAGAAAAAAAATATATAGATTTTTCCTTAAAAAAGTAAATTTCAGAATGAAGAAAAATAGGAAAATACATGTACACAGAAAAATCTGAAACAAAATATGGAAGACACTGTATATACTACACCTCAACTGACTTTTCACAGAGGTTACAAAAATTAACAATTTTAATTTATTACTACATAAAGGTTGGTCAAGTTTATTGCCCACTGAAAAGGTATTGCTGTGAAGATCAATAGATTACTTATTGCTTTAACAGTTCATATGTCAGCTAGTGCATGAGTAAGATGGAGATACTAAAACATTTATGTGAATCACTTCTCAGTCAATATTCTAAAACGTCATCACTGCATCGTCTGATATTATTCATCAAATGTGGGGGTAATTTTTACTAAAATGTTCCAAAACTGAAAAAAAAAACTTTTCTGGATATTATACAATCAACAAAACATTTCTTTTAAAAGACTTGATAAATCTTGTCAGTAAGCATTTTTTTGTGTAATAATTTGGCTATGAAATTTATTTGACCTTATGAAGAGTTTTTGTAAAAAAGTGTGAATTTTCAAGGCTATCATCTGTGTTTGGGATATGACTTTAAAACAAATAAAATAATAATAATGGAAGAAATTGTGACTCATCTTACAAGAAAGACATGAACTGCTTTTTCTAAAGACAATGGACATTGAAACATAAAATACATTGACCTTTCACAAGACCCATTTACATATTTGAATGACATGTTACATGTTTAAAAATATCAGATGACAAATTAAGCTTGTACAGTAAGAAGTTGAAACGGCAGATAGAGAAAGAATTCAACCTGGTTTTTTTTTTGGACGAGTAAAGACAAGGCAATTTGCCTTGAAGAATGTGTTTTTATCTATTTTTCTTCCAAAGAATGTGTCTGCTGAACAAATTTTCTAAAACAAAAATTTTAAAAATTCTTTTGAAAGCACAGTAAAACTTCCATTTAGTCAAAAACTTAGAGACTCAAGAACACATCATAAAATATTCCAAGTTTTTTGTTTCAAAATATACAAATCAATGAGTACAACACAAAATTGAGTTTAAGAAAAACAATCATCATAAATAGGTCCCCTCTCCTTCATACATAGAGATCATAGTAATCATTTGTAAACAAATCATCAAATAAAAAAGCCATTTGTTGTATACATCTTGTAAAATCAAATAACAGCATACTGGACGAAATAAAATCATAAATAGATTGGAATAATTAAACTTCACAACCAGTAAATATACATTTGGAATTTCAGGGGAACATACGAGGGGCATTTCAAAAGTTCTGGCAACTGTTTAATAAAAGATTAACCGTTTTACGGAAATTATTGTGTTTAATATCATTGGGAAGATCAGAAAAATATACACATATTGTGACATCACTTTATAATTTTTATGACGTAATAACTCCGAAAATGACGTCAGAATTTAGAATGTTTAGCATACTGAAAAGTCGCGTTTTTATCCACATGAGACGATCGTAAAAGTTCTGTCAAAGGCTTATTTCAAAAAATATTTCATAGAAAATTTGAATTTGAAAAGAGATAGAGAAGGGCTATAATACTGTTTATAAACAATTCCATTATTCATTGTATAATTTGTTTACGAGCACAGTTTTTGTCCGGTTATGCTATCAGAGACATTCATTTAGGTTTATTGTTTACATGATACGGCTGGCTTATCGGTCTTTTATATAGCTTTCCATTGTTCGAAATAAAACATGTTCTTATTAAACTGAAGTATATTAATGCAGTTTTTATTAAATATATTTTGAGTAACAGGGCTCTTACCGTTTACGAATAAAATGTACTAAATCTTGTCCCCGACTTGATTTTTTGCGTATTTTTTCATATAAATTCAACTTCGGCGCCCCAAAAACTCACTTCTGCTTTTGACTTTTGAATCCTAAACATGAATATAAGTTACTCAGATATGTAAAATCTTATTTATTTTCCATGCATTAAATTTTGCGAATATGTGGAGGTACGGTGGGGTTACAACTGCGTCGCCGCCATTTTGGATTTTACGAGAAAATATGAGGCACACTAAACTTAACTTCTCTTGAGCCTTCATCGATCCCACGATTCTGGTTAAAACACCTGACGAATTAATGCCATTGAATTTTGTAACACGATCGCCTATTTTTCTTTGATTGTCAATTTTGTCTTTTTCTCACATTTAGGTCTCTTTTACACAAAAGTTTGAGCGAGATTCGATAAACCCAAGCTAATTTTGATACTCGCTAAAAACATTTCAGAACAAGAAGATCTCCAAAATAAAATACCATATGATAGATTGTAGTCTATGTAAACATTCCACCAAATGGCATTTGCGTCCGTTAACTTGCGTCCGAGTAATGAGGAAAAGTTGTCTTGAAAATTTTAATTTTATCAAATTGTGTCTTTTGTTATCATTTTTATGGTCAGTATGCTAAATATTCTATATTCTGACGTCATTTTCGGAGTTATTACGTCATGAAAATTATGAAGTGACATCACAATATGTGTATATTTTTTTTTATCTTTCCAATGATATCAAACTCAATAATTTCCGTAAAACGGTTAATCTTTTATTAAACAGTTGCCAGAACTTTTAAAATGCCCCTCGTATAAGTGCAATTTGTTGATTCTGAACACATAATGTAATGTAAAATGTTCTTGGATCTTTGAGGGCAATAAGAAAAAAATAATAATATGGCAAAAATTAGTAAATATCATTAATAAATAAAGCAAATAAGATATGGATAGAATCACTGTGTGGATGTTCCCCCAAAAATTTTAAGATGCAACATCTAAACAGTGTTAAATGGCAAATTGCAAGTTTCTAAAGAAACTTTTTTTTCTTAATAATATGACACATCTGCACAACACAATATTGATATATATATATAATAAAAGTTAAAATAATCCTCTTTGGTTCTATGGACCTTTTTGCCTCCTTGTATAAATATAAAACTTTGTCTCTTGGGAGGAAACCTCACTAGTAAAAATGCACAGTTTGTTTTATGAATGGTGAGATGGAGAGAGTGGTCTTGGACCAAACGATGGGATGAAGACAACATTGATGAGAGTTTCTGCCAAGCAGTCGCTGCCTGCTCATGTTTAATTGGTTTTTGAGAGAAGTTGGGTCCCTCATGATATGTTTCTAAGATGACATGGAAAAAGATTGTGGTATTGCACACAGCACTTGAGAGAAGAAAATGACTGTCACTGTGATAAGTAATGCTTTGGAATCTTCTGAGACAGATCTTCCTTATTATTTGTAACTATTTAAATGCCTCATAAGAGCTCACTAGAAACATATGCCATTTTATGGAACAGAATCAAAGGAGGAATTACTCGACCATTTCATCGTCTTGCATATTGCTTTCAATGACATCATGTAACAGTTCATCAACAGAATCCCCTTCTGCACTAATTCCCTTCTCCTCAAAATTAAGGTTGGGGACCAATATATTCAGCATCCGGACCACATTCTGGCGCAACAACCTCAGTTTGGTTTCATGGTTGCAATTTTCACAAGAACCACCATTAACCATGACCTTTAGCAATTGATCAGCCTCATTCTTAGTCATTGGATCCTTAGTGTTGCTTGGCTTTTTGCTCAAATCTATAGCACCATTTTCCCCATCTCTCTGGGTATTTCCACAGTTGTTACTAATTTCCTTCAGTGGAGTTGGCTGGTTCTTGACCAAAGGTAAGGGTTGGCTTTGTTCAAACATCTGAGGCTTGTTTAGAATATTATTGTTGTGATTGAAGATGGGGGATGTGTGACCATTAATGAAGTGATTGGGACTAGATTTCAAGGGTGGCTGGAAATGCGGGCGATGAGGGGTCTGTGGGGACATGTGGAATGGATGCTGCTGCTGTTGTTTGGACATTGGTGATAGATGAGGTGACTTGTTTATCTGTGGAGACAGTTGGGGCATACCCTTTGGAGACAGCATGGGCTGTGGGGGAAGCATTGGATTCTGAGGCATCAGAAGAGAGGGGTGGATCTGCAGGGGTGTGGAACTCGGTGGGAGGGGACCCTGACTCTGACTGAGACTGGGGGGTGGGACCATGGTAGGTGCACTAGAGGAGTTAAAAACATCAGGAACCACGTGCTGGAGGTAGCCCATTCCTCGTGGAGAACGGTTTCTTTTCTCCTTTATGTAATATGACATGATGCCATCATGTTTGTTGATGATGTGGCTTTTCAGACTATGACTTTGGCTGTACTGTACTCCACAGGCACCACAAATGTAGGGTCTTTCTCCTAAAATTCAAAGAAAACATCAGATATCTCATCTTACTTGCAAGGTTATCATGTTTAAAGTTAGACTTTGAGACTGATCTTAGTATTCATACCAAAGAAAAAAAAAATACCAAGAAAGGGGGGATTAGGGGAAGAGTGATCTTCATGTCTGCAATAGTGACATGATTTAGTACCTAACGATGCATGCTACTAACTGATAGTTAGCTGACATTTTTTTTCACAAAGATATATTTAACAAAAAAAAATGTTTTCAAAAGTACGTAAAAAAACTAAAATTATTCAGCTTCTAGAGTTTCAAGGTTGAGTAGAATGAATATTTAAAAGCTTCTTTTCATAGATAAAAGGTTTCATGAAATGGTGCAATTTTATGTTTGATCAGAAATCTTAAGAGTTACCCGCAATTCAAAGATAAAAACTTCCTTAAACTGAAAGTAATCTCTGTCTTGTCAAAGATATAAATTTTATATATAGAAATTTTCTTAATCCTAAAACTTCAGAAAATTTACTCCAATGGCATGTGCTTCCCTCTTTTAAGGAAGAAAGAAGCCTACAGGTATAGCCTTGCACGGCTATTTGTAGACTTACGTAAGTTCCATTACACCATCATAAAATCTCACATTATATCACAATCATAAAATGATTGTTTAAAGGGCAAAAGAAGACAACATATCAAATAATGCAAAGGAACAATTGACAGGAACTAAAAATGTAATTTACCATAACACAATAGGAGGTTATATGCAAAATTGGAAGTATCCTTTTCATTCTTATCAAAATTACATAAAAAGGATTTTTTATTGCAACTGGTTGAAGGTGTTTTTCCTAAAATCCTACCACAAAAATATTTTATGTAAAAACCCAAATATCTTATTCCAGTTTAGATTTCCCTCCATCTTTGCAACTGTTTACTATTTATTAGTAAACGGTAACAACGACTACATTTTGTGAACATTCCTTGAGAACCGAAAATCATTCAATCAAAATATTTTTTTGTCCTTTTAAAAATTCAAAATTCTGTAGACCAATTTGTTCTTGAACTTACATACATTTAACATATCATACCCCTGAAATTTCTGCTAGTCCGTATCTTATGCCCTGCGATTTGTGTTTGTAGTTTTTTTTTAAAGATAGATCTTTGTTCGTTATCTCCTCCTTTTCCATTTATGCTTTTTAATTCGCAAGTGAAAAAAAGAAAAATAAACAAACATACTCCATAATATATATTAGTAAAAAAAAACGATTATTAAAACAAATTACTCAAATAAATTAAAATTCACCTTGTGAAACAGAATAAGTACATTTGCTATGTAATAATTTTCATATATACAAATGAATAAAAAAAGCAAACAAACATACCGGTGTGTATCCTGAGATGAACATAGAGATTGCTTTGGTGTTTGGTGGTATAGGGACAGTGGGTGCACTTGAAGTACATATCACTGCTGCCATTTTCTGTTTTGCGTCGTGTTGGCGTCTTTCCTTGGTGTGTATTCTCTATGTGGTTTTCCAGATTCTTTTGTCGGCGAAATGTTCTCTCACAGAACTGACACTTCAAGTAATCCTTCTCCACTTCTTGAGGTGACGGGAACTTCCCATCCATAAAAGGAAACAGGCTGGGAGCCAAATGATGTTCCATAGGTGATTGTTGGAATGGAAAAATAGGAAGACTTGCAAATGGTCCAGGAAACCATCCTCCATTCATTTTGGGTGTTCCAGTGAGCTCTGAGGGCTTGGTTAAGCTGTCAGCTAGAGCAGACATTTGTGCAAGTTGTGCAGCACGATCCTCTTCGAGCTTTAAATATTCGCTGGACTTCTCCTTTGGCAACTC
>NW_026918803.1:0-82500 GCF_032062105.1 Saccostrea cuccullata | reverse complement strand
CACAGTGCAGGCTGAAAGACCCGAGTGGAAATTGATTTATTTTGAGGTGGACACCTGCCGATCAGAACCAACTTATCATCAACGGTGAATCTCATTAATTTGTGGGGTGACTCAGATGTCTTTATGGGACAAAAATAATCTCTATACTATTTCAAATGTCCTTTGATGCATTTATATGTACTTACACATATGTCATGTATGCATTGTAAATTTTCAAATCTCACTCATTTTTATCAGAATCCGATTTAGACTTTTCTCTGACGCAATATCTGGCTAATAAAGTACCAAGGAACGGTGCATGATGCTAGAATTTCATCATCTGTCATCTTATCTAAGTTCTATACAACTCTGAATAGCGCACAGGGTGATGTCTATTATTTTTTGTTCAAATAAGGATCGTTCTTTCACAAAGGCCATTCCAATAAATCGAAAGGATAAAATCCACATTTATTACACCATTAATTATATAGTTAATAACTGTATGGGGTTTAAAAGTCGACAATTCTTGTTTCAGAATGTGTTTTAATGTTAGAGGTCCTAACTAGTATCTGTTTGTCGAGATCAAATTTGCAGAGAGTATTTAAGTTGCCTTTAAGTTGCATGTGCAGCCTTTTCTTCCATTGTGGAAAAATATGCCACAGACACATCACATTTACATTCAAAATAAGTTTCCATGACAACATGAAAGAGGGGAAAAAATCAAATTGTGCATGCTGAAAGATTATAGCTATGACAGTCCTCAACATTTGTCACTGTTACTGAATAGAGGAACTTTGACAGTTGAGAAAATTTGTCTGTATTTTTTCAAATGCTATTAAAACAAGAAAGCTTTTATGTACTAACCATTAAAGACAGGAAACCCTATAATGACACAAAAGGAAAGTAATAATTACCAAAACATTGTCCCTATCGTAATTATTGCAACAAGGGTGTCAATTTCTGCAACATTGCTGCTGCATATTGCCTCAAAATACAAAACTGAATTTCATCACATCTAAGGAAATAATCTGAAATATTGAATAGTTGCAATAGTTTATAGCTCATTGTTTTGAAATTTTTGTTACTTGTAATGAATGTTGAAAGCTTCATAATAAATCAAGGTATTATACACAAACTTTTACTTTCACAAGACAAGAAAATGACATAAAACGTGGACAAAATATGATTTTCGACATTTCATTTGATACTGGTACACAAAAATTGCATGTAAAACAACCTAAAACTCATTAATAAAGGTATTATTTCCCATTAATTTTAATGAGTAATTTAAATATTTGTAGCTTTAAATATGTCTTATATGCAATAAAAATTATTAATAATAAATGGAGCACTGTTTATATATAGGCAATGAAGTGCACTTTGTCAAAATAACGTGAATATACTTAATGTTTAGATATATACAAATATAGCATTTCTCATTTAAAATTAATATGTACGATTACCATGCACTCATATTTTTTTCAGACTAGAAATATACTATGAATTTAGATAAAAGATGTTTATAATGTTAGATTTTAATTATATTTTGTTGTTTTTAACAAAAGAAGTCTAGTTATAGTAATAGTACTTAAAATAAATTTATATCAATGACCACTCGTGAGTATCAGTTCAAATATAAATTTTCATAACGCTTATTGGTGTATAAGCATTAAGCATCTTTTGATCATGTTAATATGTATAATACAATGAATTCTTGCATTGCATTCACTCTTCACTGAATGGAGATAGTAAAGATCTTAATTCACTTTTTAATATTACTACAACATTAAGCATATGGATATTGTTGAAAAAAAAATTATACTTTAAATTTATATCTTAAAAAATATTCCACTAAATAAGTTCCTTCAATATATTATTTAAACTTTACATAATATTGAAGACAAAATTCTTTCTAATGTTTAATAAACATAATCTTTTCTTAAAAGGATTTTAATACAAATTTTAATGGTTATAATTGTGTACATGTTCTATGCCATACCTTGAAATAGAGTTTTACAAGTAAAACTTTACTTTAAACGTCAGAGGAAGTTCAGAAATAATTTCCCTACCTGAAACCAATCAATCAATCAGGAAAAAAACATGTCCAGCCCAAACTTAATGAAGGCTGCACAATTAATAAGTACGTCAATAAGTTCCTTATATAGAAAACCATCAAAATATAAAAAGCCATACTAGCAATGTTTTATGGTAAATAAAGTAAATATTGCATCGACAAATCAATACCTTCGGTGAAGAAAACACGCAAATTTATCATGTCATTTTGACATGACACTTCAAAATGGATATTTTTCAAACACCCACAGTAGCAATGTGGATGCAAATCTTCTATAACTTTCAAAATGATAGATTCTTAAAACGCAATTCAATCAATATTCATAATTTTAAAACAAAATGGAAAAAGGAAAATTTGGAGCATAAAGAGAGTGTTTTATCAAGGATGCACAAAAAGGTCATTTTCAAAGATAATTTCTCCAATGATATTGGTGAAAGTTCTACTCTATAGTGTATCTGCATGCTTATAAAAAAATGTTTTTAAAGGGGTTGCAAGCCAAAATAAAAATCCACCTTTAAAGATTTGAAGCACATACATACCTTTTAGGTCAATAAAGTGATAAAAAGGTGATCTTTGCTGCATCCTGGATGTTTCTGACACTGTTTAGACAAGGAAACATATTGCAATGATGGCATAACCCTTATAAATTTTGCCAAGATTTGCTTCCTTGTTCAAAACAGCAACTGATGCAGTAAATACTACCGGGTAGTTGTTGACATCCCCTTAATGTAGGTATGGGTTGATGCATGATTTTTTTTTAACAACTCTTTTTTTGAAATGTCATTCTTTTATAAGAGCAGGTGTCAGTAAAAGTGGTTAAGGTGCAATTCTTTGTTCCTGATGTAAAGCATTTGAATGCTCCATTAATTTTTCAATCTATAATAGATATTAAAATTGCTTCATTTTCTAAACAAAGATTTGGATTTTGGGAACATATGTTATTTCGTGAAAATAAAAGACACTTATATAAGAATCTCAATTTCTATAAATTCATTTCACAATAAAAATATGCTTAGGCAATCTGTTGCAGCACAGATAGTATATCAAGTTCATGAATATACCATTAAGGAAGTCTGATATTTAGTTTCTCAAAAAAAAAAAAAAAAAAATAAGAGTATTAAACACAGAAACAACAAAGGGAGAGAAGTCCCTGCATGGCCAGAGTATACATTATTAGCTTGGCCAAATTTAGATTATTGTTTGCTTCTTCCCCGGGATAAAAAAAAAATGTCATTCGGTAATTTGGAGTCCCCCCTTTTAAAATGCTGGATTTTTAATCTATTTCATGTAAAACATTGAAAAAAATTTCCTGGAGGTTTAAAGAAACTTGAGTTGGGCCATTTTTAGCCAGTCGCTGGGGAGAGGGCAACCACACAATTTTTAAAGATAGCCTTCATTTCTTTTCATTTCTTACAAGGATCTTGATAAAATCTTTCATATGGAATTATGTATGAGTTATGATGAAAAGTTTAACTTGCTTCATGAAAAAGCAGTGGAAGCTAATATTGCAATTCTCAGTTGGATCAAAAACTTTCCCTTGAGCTAATGAAAAATTTTACATTATCATTTATAACACATTGTAAATAATCATCATTTTAATTTGTTGAGAGATTTTCAGTTTATGATAGAAAATCAATGGTCATGTAACATTTATGATTGAAATTCCTTGTCGAATTGAAATTGGGATTACTCCACAATTTACTGTAGAGTGGTTGCATTTATCTTCATTTTTACATCATCTGCAGAACACTGCTCTAACTTATAAATGCCACACCAGCTTTTAGAATTTCTCCACAGAGGCAAGTATGATCAGCAAATGATATTTAATTCTCTA
Source organism: Saccostrea cuccullata (assembly GCF_032062105.1). Classification (NCBI taxonomy): domain Eukaryota; kingdom Metazoa; phylum Mollusca; class Bivalvia; order Ostreida; family Ostreidae; genus Saccostrea; species Saccostrea cuccullata. The sequence continues at coordinate 78,613 of NW_026918803.1, read as the reverse complement.
TGGTACATCATCTATAAGTGATTTTCAAAGTACACAGTATGTAAATTGTTGTACTGTTGGCTGGCATCGCCATAATAAAGATAACAATGTGACAGGCAGGAGAAAAAAACAATTTCTACACTAAATTAATGATTTCATCCATTTATACTTTACACAAAGGACAAGCAATTTGCTCATTAATTAATTTCTTCTAATAAAAAATAATAAGAAAGAAAATATTTGTTGACCTTTTAGTTCAAAAGTTTTCAATTCACCAATTCCTTCAAGAATTACTTTTTCTTTTTCCTTCTTCATACAATCATTATATCAGAGGCATTCTTGACATAAATCTTATTTAAAATATAATATATCAATTGAAGAAGGTCAAGTACACTAAGGCTTGTGATAGCAGTTAATTAACACCTGGGGTCAGTAAGCACCAGCTGGTGGCAGAAGATGCTGGCAACCCCTAGATCCTTATTATCTACAACCTATCTCCTGTCATTGGCTACTGCTGGGCAGTGTTAAACCCCTCCTGAACTTTTGCCCTTCTTCCTTGACCACAAGATGACCACAAGATTGACAAATCAACTAGCAGTGATGCAGAGAGAATGACCAGAGTTACATCATCCCCATTGTTGGTCACTTAAACCTAATAGACCATTCTAGTTCACCGATTTGATTTTTACCCCTGCCTTATTTCATTTCCCTCCATTTTCTCTACTGTCTAGTATGAAAGGTCACTTATTCCTATTGCCCCTCCCCTCAAAATAAAACCTCAACAATGGCACCACAAAAACGGCATTGTACTGACTTTGTCCACTTATCTTTTGTTATCTATGGTAGAGGGGACATTTTCTCCTTTCTGTTTAACATGATAATAAAGACTGACTTTTCACCGTCTGACCACTTCTTCCCTCACTGTCACTAACACAAGGAGGGAACAAGCAGTTTAACCCAGAATCTACACTTTATCAGTTTTGCCTCAAGCATCCCCCGATTTTAAATTAAACATGACTTACACTCCAAAAAAGCTTGCATTCAATGTTTACATTAGAATTCGTTAGATGGTGGGAAAATTTTGACAATCGCAGCATAGTATTTAAAAATAAATGAAAATCATTTGATAAATTGATTTTTCTTGAAAACAAAATGTCTTAAAATTTTTTTTTCTCTGTATGAAATGTTGAAAGAACTGTAAGGATATTTTTGGCAAGTTTTAATGATCAGTTCAATTATTTGATTTATTACCCATCTTTAATTGTTTCTACTGATCAGATGCAAGTCTGTCACTTAAAACCCAACAAATTTCATCAAATTCTTGCATAATTCAGAGCAGAAGCTTTTTCAATATGCAATAGATCTTGACTTCTGTAAAACAACTGAATTGTAATGTGCAATTAAGGAGAATCCCCTGTATTAAAATACATTCATCTTGGTGCAATTCAACATTGGAGAAATTTTAAATAAATTTACTATCACACCTATGAATATGCACTCAGAATGTTAAACTAATAAAATAAAATAACCAAGTGTATGCATGCACATCATTTCATCTTTAAATTGTATTTAAAATTTATTTCATAATTTTTTAAAATAATCAATTTAAAAAAAACCAACATAAATCCCATGTAAACTATTTGCCTAAAAAAATTATAATTACATACCTTTTGTCCTTGACAAAATCAGAATAATGAAAAAAAACACCAAAAAAAAAACATAATTTTGACAAGACATAAAAAGTTCAAAAAACCACCAGCACAATATGCTAATATGTAATGTTAAACAAAGGAAGTTGACTTTTTGATTAATGATACTACCTAAAACATTCCACATGTCCCCCTGTCCAAGAATATCTACTGCCATCTGCTGGGATTTCATTCAGCCTTTTATTTCTCTGTGTTGTCATTAAAGATAATGTTGTAAATGTTTTTCATTCTCATCAACTCTAACATTTAACAAAAAGAAAAAAAAACTCCAAGATAATCTCATTGATTTTTGTTTAGTTATTTACCTGGTATCTTTAAAGAAGTGCATGATTTATGAGTTTACGAATGTAAAACAGAACTTGATCATGGTAAAATCACTGATAAATGCATTTTAAGGTGCAGCTCTGGCCTGAGTAGTGACGCACCCAGAGATAGTTTAAATCTAGATCTATTAATACATACACAAACTACCTATGCTCAGGTAAATGGGAGGGAAGTTTAGGGGGATTTGATTAGTTTTATATTGGCATTTCCTCCTTCACATGAATTTATTCACAGAAGTTTAGCCATAAAAATAGGAGATTGCGGCACAATGCATGATAACCTTTTTTTACAGAAAAGAACTTTGAAGATTCTTTTCAATTAAGCCTTTATTCTTTATTTACACATTACCAAAATTTTATGAACTATCAAAGCAATTATATTTTCTTCCAAAATTAGCCTTATCCTGTCTTCAAGGTTAAATATAACTTTTAACGATTTTAAAATCCCCCCTTTTGAACCTTGTGTTAATCTTATCCAATTAATATTTCAATCGCTGCGCGTATGCTTGTTTTTGAAAAAGTTTTTCTCTGTCCAGATAAAGCTATGTAGGCACCGGATGTACATACAATAGGTAAACACTTTAAGTCTTTGTTGACAGTGGCACAGGAAATAGCTTACAACATATCTACTCAAATAACTGAAACTTAACGCTTACAATACCCAATGATAAACTAATATTGACTTCTGCGGATTTAACAAGCATGCTCTCCTTTTCCATTATCAAAAGGGGTTGTAAATAAAAAGATATAGGCTTTAAAAATAAGAAATTAAGCTCTATTTCTTTCAATTTACAACAATGGTAAAGAGATTTTCTCCCCCTTTACAAATACAAGGCATCCAAAAGAAGAATGGAGAAAAAAATGGGGAGAAAAAAAACTATGTCTCATCATGAGTATACAAAATTCTTTTAAAAAAAATGCATTACATGAAAAAGGCACAAGAGAATTATCCTACCTGAAACAAAAAGTTTTCTGCTGCAGAAATTTCATCCCTCTTCTTAATTAAGTTTTCTTATTTTAAGAAAATAAATGTACTTTGACTAGCATGGTTCTCTCAGAAGAATGGTTAGACTAGGGGAATAGCAGGCAGCTTCTGAGACAAATGCTATAACAGTTTGATAAAGCAGTAGATAATCGGGTTGAATGTTAATTTAAAAGACAACCGGAGCAGTGAAGCATACACTGTAATATGCTTGGCTTGACACAAAGGTAAGTTTTTCACCTGTCCTTGGATTGCAACCAACCACCTGTCGTTTATACCTCCAGCTGGTCCCCATAAGTTTATTATTTATATGTTACCATGGGTATATGCTTTCCTTTTCAGAATTATTTAAAATTCAAACAATACTAATTTATCATAGATTAAACCTCAAATATGGCATTGACAAACAGCTAATTAAATTTTTGCAGCATCTTTGATGTGTATGTGCATGATGATTACAGTTTGCATAATTGGAGATTTTTCTATGAAATAAATCATCAATTTTTTATTTAAGAATTTAAAACATTTAAAAAAATACAAAAACACTTAATTCTAATCATATTATTAAAGATATAAGCAAATTTTAAACAAAAACCTTTCAGAACTGTGGTGTAAAAATATAAAAATGCTTTAATTCTAAAGCACATATAAGTCCATGTGTAACACTATTTGAATAGGATGCTGATTTAGACATGATTGATACAAGCTCTTAATTAATCTGGATGCCTGCTCTTTTAATTTTGTGTTAATTTAATTGCAGCTTGCCTTAAACTTCCATTTGAGCCTTCATTCTGCATCAAAGACTTTCCCATGTCAAAAAGGAATACTTTACCAGTACAAGGCAACTTATTTTATTTCTTGGATCAATAGAACCAAAAAAAAATCATCTAATTCTTGTATCTCTTTAATTTGATTTTGCGTAACAGTGAATAACTAAATTATTAAATATTCATCATCAGCAGTGAGGGAAATGTGATAATTCTTGAAAGACACAGTCGTGATGTGTTTGCCGAGCATTGTGTACATTGTAATTCTGAAATCTACGTCACTGATTAGAGGAGCACTCCAAAGGCATTAAATACAATACAATCAATATGTCTCAGATATATTTCATATACCCTGAGTTTCAGCAAACACAGAATCAACTTGATTTAAAGGAAAATAAACTCTTGCATGATCGTTTTCGTACGGAAATTCTGTTCAATTACAGCATTATTTTTCCACATAAAAGACAAAGTTAAAATAAGTGGTATCGATTAAGCAAGTAAATGAATGTTCTAAGCAAATCAATTTCATGTTCGGCATCTTTTAATATATATGTAATTTCAGGTCCCCAGAGGACACTCGTGTTGCAACAAACAATCTCTTATTCATAATTGATTAATAAAATCTGCCTATTCAATATGTATTATACCCTGCCATTAGGGTTTTCATTTTGTGAAATGTAAATGCACTCTTGATAATATTGTAGGGAATGATGAAATTGAATAGGTTGACATTGTTTCCTTTCATTGGTGATTTCTACGGTTAAAACTCGACTTGCCGGGACAATCAGATAAATAAGTTTTACCCATCTGTCCCTGAAATTGTATCCTCCTTACCACACAGCCATTGGCAAAGAAAGGTTTAATGTCTCCATCTAATATTCCTTTTGTCGAATTACATGTGTACAATTATTAATGAAAAATGATTATGTGAAACCTCGAATAAAATATGGCTGACATGCACCAAATTGATGTTTTTAAGAACACTTATGGAAACGAAGTCTTATGCAGAAATGGAAATTTTCATAATCTCAGATTCATAACAAGATCTTTAAACAATGTATACAAACAGCTCTAAAAAACGAAGTCGGGAAGTTTTCCTTGCACCAAAATTTTTGAATGCCTAAGGCATCAAAACTACAAACAAATGTGTGCATTTGAGGATACCTTTGTTTATACATATGAACACTTTCAATGATAGATATTGAAATCTGTCATGTCACCTAACTTAATTTTATTCTTAAGTTCAACTTTTTTATTTTTCAAAATTTATTTACTTGTATAGTTGGATTAATTATTCTAGTAATTCTTTTTTTTTTACTTACATGTATAAAAATATTCTTGGAGTTCTTTCATGAATGGCACTTCTCTTCATCTGAAATATATGCAAGAAAATAAAATTCATTTCATAGGTAAAATATAAAATATAAATCTTAAATTGTAGCAATCTTTAAGAAAATTCATAAAAAACAATGGGCTTAAACTTTGAAAGATTTGTCCATTTATGAAGGTCTCTTCATATAAATAAAATGCTTTCTTTGGTTGTTAGTACAGGAATTAATGTTGTAGCTGATGCAGGAAAATATGCATAACCTATGTAAGCCTTGTATCATCCACTTTATTTGTAAAAGCATGCATCAAATACAGTAAAACTCATTTAGTGCAAACATGGATATTGCGAATTCATGGACATAACAAAGTTATCTTGGATCCCCAGCTATATAAATTTAACAAATTCCATATGTATATAATGAATTACAGATATAGCAAAGTAATTTCATATGTCCCAGTGACTTTGTAATAGCCAAGTTTTACTGTATTGTCAAATTAGTAAATGTCCTCTGAAAGTCGTAATAAAACATCTGATATATACTCGTACATGCTGCGATGCAGTTTAGAAAGATATAAATTATGGTCAATGAGTGGGAACCTGCCATAAGATATATACAGCTTTCTAGATCAAAAATAGAAAATATATCTTGTGATGATCATGGTGGATGGAATTCAAGAGTCTATTCTCCTAACGTAACAAGGCACCTGTGAGAAAATACACAGGAAGGTGGCTGAGAAATGCATAAAGCTAGAAGTTATGTCTACAGTAACAGTCAATGAAGTGATTTTTTTTATCCCTCCTAGCAGTGCAATAGATTGTTTGATTTTCCTTCCGATTTACACGTATATAGAATTAATATGGTTATGTAACACCTCCAGCGGTTAGATTCTCACGTTAATGAGCACAACGTAGTATACTCCAGTAGTCATGTCTTCTATATTTAAACTTAATTGCTCTGATTCCATTCATGGAAGATGATAGTGAACTTCTAAGCAGTAATGAAAGGTGGTATATATGATTTATTAAGTGAACAATATAAAGGATAGACTTTACTGCATGTTAAAGAGATTGGTCAGAGACTGTCAATCAAAATAATTATAAAAGAATTTCATAGACGAAAATTATATTTATAAAAATATTAAATGTTCCATACTAAAGAATATTTAGAATTAAAAATCACGAAAAAATAACATAATTATGTATGCCCCTGACTTTAACACTTTATCCTTCAAATAATTGATGAAATTAAAGCAGATGGTTAAATGTTAATTTGCAAATTGCACCCACAGGAATTCATATTCAATAAATATAATGTTCTGTGCTCTCTATCCCTTTGTTACAAGGGATATATTCACTGTAATTCACACAACACTGTTGTCAGAGACTGATATAAAAAAACAATTTAAATATTTACACGCCAAGGAAAGCCTCAGTTTTGTAATGGCCGATGTTAGTTTTCATGACATCCAAATAATTTTTTTTTTCAGTGGTGAAGTATAATGCAGAAGGAACTGAATAATTTATCAATATCTGTCAATAATTCTAGGCCTGGTATATTCTAGGTATGTAAATATGAAATCATCAACTGTTCTCAATTTACTCTGTATCTCTTCCCAGCACCTTCGGCAAGATTTTCATCATGTGTCACCCCCAAGGTTTGTTGTAATTAAAACCTTACAAGAGCACTGCAAAATTGATTTCCAACACAGAAGATAAACAAGCTGTAGATAATCTCTGTGACTAATGCAATACTCATCACGTAATAATTGTAACATTATTTTATAGACAAATAAGGTTTTATCATTCCCATAAGTATTTAGTATCAACTCTTCCTTGTCCCATAATTGTACATGTACATGGTCATGCGTATAAAAGTAACCAAACCAAATTTATCTACTCACATACAAACTGTTTTAATTATTCCATTCTTGTATATCCTTTTTATCTACCCATTTATGAAAAAAAGAACTGGATTTCATTTTAATTATGAAAAGTTTTATTCAAATAATTAATTCATGGTCTTTATTTTACTAATATTGCTTCCCATGCTTTCCTCCTATGATTTTTGTCATCTGTGATTTATATTTTTTTTCAAAACAAAAAAAAAATTTGATTCCATTTAGATAAGTAAATGCAATGACCAGCATAGAGCATTTGATGCCCCCAAAATAAATCCCTGTTATAAGCTATACAGATTCAAGTATTCTTCTCCTTAATCAGTGGCAGCAATAAGTCTGTATTGATTTGTACGATTTATCTTATATATTCCATACATTACCTACATCACAACTCCTCACATTCTACGGAACCTTTTTCCTCTGGAATGCATTCTTCATAATGACATGGGTCTGTGACATATCATTGTCTTTTGTGTCAGTGTCATTTGTAAACTGACGTGTATCACTAATTTATCAAAAACTGCACAACACAATTCTCCAAAATGATCATACACAATCTTCATTACTGGCTTCAGCAAGGATGCTGTATCTTTGAGGATTAGTTATTAAGGTGGAAGCTAACTCTTGTGTAACTAATTTATAAAATGTAGGAGTCGAAAATTATTTTGATACAATGGTGGATTCTACTAATAAGGTGTCAAGACTTATTCAAAACTTGGAGCAGAAATTGCAAATGATGGTGACATTATCTAGAGCTTGTACAAAAGATCATTAAGCATTTTCTATTAAGTAAAATAGTGGGCCCATCTGGCGACTTTTCCTCCACCAATATCCTATAGGTCTCCTAGTAAATGGGGGAGGGCCCAATTTTAACAAATTGAACAATAAGATATCCAGCTTGTCACTCTAGGCTTCTTTCTAACAAAAGAACTCCAAGCTAGAAAATGGACCAATTGAAGATTTTAGATACATAGTATGCTGCAGTCATCAATTCATGCGATGCTGATTTATGCATTCGTAATTACTTCATTGGAAGGTTCCCACAACAAAAGAGTGCTGATATAAATGGACCTGGGTTACCAAGGAGGCCAAATGTCTCAAGACATAAGACAGAAAAACTTCTAGAAGACTGCGATCATGTCAGCATTAGTAGGTATTGTCTACGAACAGCAAGGGTCTCCAAATTTGCACCTGCCGGTCATCTTCATACAATTCCACTCCCTTTGACCGTGTCCACAGTCAATGGCATTGAATATGTATCATGCATAACTACCCTCTCAAGTAGCCCGACCAGTCAAAGATGAAGTAAACATCCGTTGCTTAATGAAATACCATAGTAACATATAAATAATGACATGGTGTGATACCTGCCTTGCTGAAAGCCTAAATTTTAAATTGCAATCTGAACTGGACATCTTTCAGTGCGGACAATGGACTGCCCTTTGGTCCCATTCAAATTAGAGGCTTAACTTTTAATCAAGGAGCTTTGTTAGACTTGATTTGTGACTTCCACAGGTACACCACAGATTTACATACAGGTTGACATTCACACCTAATACATTCTATATATTTGACATTTCTGTGACCTTTTGACCTCTTTCTTATTAATTTTAATTTTAATTCTTCATACATACACTGACGGTTTACTTAAAAATATTACCATAAAAAATACAAGAGTTCTGTGGAACAATCAAATTGGAGCTGCATGCATATTGCACAAATCATAAAACAACTTTAAAAATCAAATTACTTAATCTGCTTAAGAGTTTAAAAATACATTTATTAGTATTTTTCTTTTAGTTCTATATATGCAGAAAGAATACCATTCCTAAAACACTTTTATCTAACAAAAAGTAATGTTCCCTTTACTGGGCCTTTCAATAATAATATTGCTTAAAGTTAATTTGATTACTTTCTACAGAATGAAAACCCACACTGTTTTTATTTAAAATTACAATATTGTTGCCCCAGAAAAAGGGATATAAAATTGTTTAATCTCCCATTGCAACAATAGTATGTCAAAAATATCATTTCACTAGAAAGCAATTCATTTAAAAGCTTTGTGTTATCTCTGGCTATAGATGAAATACAAGAGGATTTTTATGAGTAAATTCATGAAGAAGTTTATGATGCCGCTACTTCCTTTTATCTATGCTCACACATTTGAATTCTAATCAAGCCTGCCATACTTCATTTAACTTTGATAGAAAATGATGCTGAAAAATACATAAATAAATTCTGAAGCACACTTGCGACAATAAAAGATAATATACCAGCACGGAATAAAAACAACATACTTCAAATTGAAGGAAGTTTTCGCATTGATTTTCCATTTAAACTCATTCAAGTATGCAAAACTCATCTAGGGGTAATGTGCATGGAATATATGGGACCAAACTTCCAAATCTCAGCAAATCAATAAAGTTTTATTCAAAGCTGCAAAGATTCATGTTGCAAGAGACATAAAAGGACGGGGACATTATGCAATCATATGTTACAATTTTATCTGCATTTCAGGCACAGTTATAATTATGACACACACAGAGAGAGGAGTTTAAGATTTAATGCAACTCATTTATTTAATTATTTAAAACTTGCAATCTGCATATTGCATGCTTTAGCACAAGCAAAAATTTTAAATATTTGTTTCAAATTTAATTATATTAGATATATCAATTCATTTTTAATTTAGCTACATAATATATTCTTTCACTCTTCACTTAATCTTTCACTCTTCAATTTAAAAACACTGCAAAATTTTCAAACTTCTCAAATATTTTAAAATGCAATATCAATGTTGTTAAACAATTTCTTTCCCTAGATTCAAATAACCTTTGATTTTATTTTTTCTTCTCCTACATTCTCATCTTGAACCTTTTGTTCCAAACTGTAATTATGTATGAATAAAAGAGGATACATCCCCAATCGTAACCCCCTTCCACATCATTAAGTCTTAATCAATATTACAATTTTACACACATAATGGTTTCAGTCGTCTTTTACCCCTTTTGTCTGCTGTTCTGCATAAATTAAACAGTGACTAATAAACTAAACAAAGAACATCAGAGCTATCCAAAATGTGACAAAACGTCCCAATATATCACGACTTCCAGCGAAATCGATAAACATGCAATAATACGATAATTTCTTGATGTCATTTATTTCAATAAAAACGCAAGTTGAATGCAAAACTTTAGACCCACTCTGTCATATTCTATAAAATATACTTGTCTTGTTCTCGGCCGCTTACTAAATCGATATTGTAGTTATATTGCGGCTCCTTTGTGTTAAATAGCGTACGTACATCGTAGTATACAAACCCGATATATTTAACCTATCCAACGCGCGAAATCTCTTTGTCACCAAATCGAAACTGGCTAACAGTATGTTTTACGAACATTTTTTTTTAAATAAAAGTAGAAATGCATTAAATGAAGATTATTAAAAATTGTGTATTGACAAAGTTCATTAATGAACAGTTAGCTATGCACTGCACAGAAGCACATGTGTCCGAGAACAAAACAATGAGTGACTCTGAAAGTGTCAAGCACGTGCCACCAATTGATGTCGAATGCAGAAAATCACTTCCGGGAAAAATAAAACGCAGCTTGAAATTTGAAAGAAAAAAGTCATGAAAACTTAAGTTTAAATTTGTAAAGAGTGACATACACGAAAACTCACCAAAAGGCTTCCAATTTCTTGACAGATGCTCTTCGGGTCCCTAGCGCCATATCTTATTTACCGACGATCAATCCAAATCGAGGTGGTAAGTAAGCGCATGCGTATATAAGATTTGTTTGGAAATGGCCTGCTATCTCGTGTGTCTAACGACAGCGGGGGGAGTGCCCTTGTTCACAAGGACAGCAGATGATCTGAAGCCTGTGGGTATAATATGTAAAAGTATAGATGCAAATGAAGTGAATCTAAATTAGTTTTAAACAACGATTTTAAGTTGACTCTTTATGAGAGGTAATCAGAAAGTGAAAGTAGCATGCAGAAAAAAGGGGATGTAATTCAATATTTACTTACATTCATTTGACAAATATACATTATTAAGTGCATCTGACGATGCAAAGCTGAATATTTACATCGGAACATGTCATCTGAATTATAGATTTTGGTGCGTCTACAATGTTTCACATGATAAATAAAAGTAAGGAGAAAATATATTGCTGGACTGGGAATTGGACCTTACAGTCATAATAGAGACCCCTGAATCTGTGGTCAAGTACTCTACCAACTGACCTACCTAGTCTATTATGTCCATTGTCAAAACCATTATATCCCTCCCTCCTTAAATTATTGCATCCTAAGACACATCCCAAGTTCTTATTTGCCCTTTGCAGGTCTTTGCCTGCAAGTCTAAGGTGGTCATCAGCATCAAATCAGCAAGAGAAAAATGTATAGCTGGACAGAAAATTGAACCCTGGACCCCTGCATTACTAGCAGTTGTTTTGTTTTGAACATAGTTTATTGATATCAATCAAAAGGATTGGAAACAAGTTCTAAATAACTTTGTGAATTCCTCTCCTTAATAAATTCCTCAGGACTGCATGCATTTCTAGCAGTTGCTCTAACCACTGAGCTATCCAGTCCAATATCCTGTTGTCCAGCTTAAAAGACTACATTCCTCTGTTCTAAATAAGTTTTTGACCCTCTGAAAAAACAGCACAATTGTGATGTGTTTTCAGGGGGGCAAAAACTATATAAATTCATCCTGGTAATGACGACACCAAATCTGTAACAGGAAAGGAGAAAATGTATGGTAGGAAATGAACCTGGTACCCCTGCATCACTAATTAGATGTTCTAGTCTACCTGCTGAGTTACCCAGGCCATTGTCCACAACCTAAACCATTATAGATATATATGCATGTATAATACAGATATTTTTAAAATATGTAATATATAACGTACTTTATTATTGCCTTGGTCAGGTTGCAAACAAATCCATGCATTATAAAGATGAATTGTTTATGCACACTGTATATTCATGCGTCTCACTGTCTTCCTCAACAATTATGTATAAAAACTCCAAAGTAGGTCTGTTGTAGTATTGTCTTCAAATGTTGATCATAGATCAGCATGATATCTTTGAAATATTACCATGATTACTTTTGCTAGCCCCAACTGTTCAAAAGTTGTTGCCAAGGTTAAAGTGTGGTATTTCTTTGTAAAAGTAGGTCAAACTCCAAGGTCAAGACTTCAAATTTGGTGGTACCCAGAGAAAGGTCTTGTCACAAAGAATACACTTGTAAAATATGAAAGCTATAGCCCCACCCACTCAATAGTTATGGGCTAGGTTAAAGTTGACAACATACAAACAGACAGGCAGGACAAAACACTATATCCCTGGGATCTTTCAATATGGGGGCATTAAAAAAAAGCCTATAGGTATCCAAGCATTTGAAGAAAATTGCATATCTATTCTTATTCGGTAATTAGTTTCTTCTATTATTTTCAGTTTTATTTTAAAATGCATACACTAGTGTATAAACTTTTTATTATCATTGCAAAACACTATAAATAATTTCTTATTTCATATAATGCAAAGAAACATGAAACAATGAAATCTAAGGCTAGATTAAAGGAAATTTGATTTCTTTAAATATAATTTTTTTTAAATACTTTGCATTTAAAAACACTGTAATGGGGTAAAAATTTCAACTTTTTATTAGACTGTTCTTAGACTTCAAAGAACCATGAATCACATCGAGATGCATAAAACAATTCTTGCATGAAAATTTCAAGCTTCATTTTAAGACTTAATTTATGAATTAAATAATAAATTAAATGAAGAGTTATCCTTCCTTGACAAGGAGTGGATACCCTTAATGTTCTTTAAATATATCAGGTTTGTAATTAATTATTCTTGATTTTTCTGCATTTTAGTTGCCCTTCCCTGTGATCGGTTCAATAAATGGCGTCCATATGTTTGGTAGTTCACATGATGTGACTCTGCAGTCTACTACCACAGAAGATGCCAAAATTATCTGGAAGGTTTTTCATGATAGGTGATATGCATGTTATTATTTATATTCTTTAAAACATTAGATAAACCCATGAATATATAATTCTATGAAATATTGATAGCATTTTCAGCGTACAGCTATCACATTTGCTAAATGTTATTTTCATGGTAATATTCGCTTATCAATAATTATGGAGTTCAATGTAAATTTTGCTCAGTATTTATATACAGTCTGATAACAGACTACATTATAGATTTTTTTGTATTTACGTAGACTAATGTTCTATTCTGTATTGTTACGTACAATAATTTATTAATAACCTGTTTGTTTTTTAACAATTTAGAAAATGTGTATGCAAAAAAATGTTTATGCAAGCATGCAAGCTGTTTCACGAGAAAAAATATGGCAGTGTCATTTAAAAATGTTCCTCTTAAGAGCATAAGAAAACTTGTGAAAGGTTTTTATACAGTGTTCATTCAAGTTGTTCAACCCCCTACCCCCAAACCACCACCCCTGGGCTATGATGGAGCACAACAGTAGAGTGTCAACATGTGACACTGGAGAATAAAAAAAAATGTCCATATCAGGACCCTCCACCTATCCTCCTTGCTGAGGGAGGGGGGGTCAAAAGGGGTCATAGTTTGAAAGTTGCAATATATAGAGAGCACCTTGTTTTCCTGAAGAACATAATGCCTATACTGTCATTCATATCACTTAAAAAATCTTTTCTTTTTTTTTTTCAAATTGTTGTGTTCATGCATAAGAAGGGGCAACGATAATACCCAGGTCATATTTGGACAGAATGTTAATAACTATTTAATTTACATATTCTTTCGAAGAACAGATGGGATACACTCAGTATTATTGTGAGGAATCAGGTTTAGTTGATTTAAGAACATATTAAGGATAACTATTTCAAAATTGATTTTTTTTTATGAATAGAAATGCTGCAATGTTCTATAGAAACATGGAATTTAAGTTAATGGGATAAATATTGTTTTTCAAAAATATATTAAAACTCAGTAGAATGCATGACAATACATAAATTATGTTTGTCATTTTTTTCGTGTTATGCAATGTAGTGAGTGCCAGTAGGAAATTTTAAAAAATTCTCTGAGAGAGAGAAAATAAAAAAATTAAAATCATTCAACATATTCTACCCCACTCTCTCTAATTTAAAGGAGGAAGTTTGCTAGTTCACAGAGAAAATACATAACTGAACTGTCATCTGAGAGTTATCATGCAAGGTTTTTTTGGAGAGGGTGTTTTTAAACTTATCAAAACAATGGAATCTAGTGAGTTTTTCAGATTAAAGTTTGTCATCCCTTTGTCTGTTGTTTGGTCCATCTGACTTAAGTATTCACATCATCATTTTTAGACGGGGTCAGGTGACACCGTCTATTAGTTTACTATCAGAGCCCTCAAATAGGAAGCCCTGGTGATAACACATGAATTAAATCTACGCTATATAACTCATTCTTCAGTACTGAGTTCAGATGTGTGACCAAAGGGCTATTTTTTTAAAATGATCAATTTCATAATTTATGTATATTAATTGAGTCAGTACCCTTCCTGCTTCTGAAAAAAATTGATGGGAAGATAATCTGAAGTCTTAAAGAGGAGATAGGTGTCCAAATGTACAAGCATGTCTGAAATTTTATGTACGTAACTTGGTGTCCACAGTGACTGTTTTTTAGAACAATAAGCTATTCTTTTCTGGTGAATTCTTTTTGAAGTATATAAACACTAGTTTGCATGACTTATTTCTGCTTTATTCCATTACAATTAGAAAATATATCCAAGACTACCAATGGACATTACTTACATAAGCACTAAACAAGTAACATGTTACTAGAATTTAACAAGTTGTTAAAATATGAAAATAATGTAATCAATAAGGTATGATGAAATCATGTTTAATGTTATATTAAATGGAATTTATTTTAAAAAAGTCACAATTTTTATTTCTAGTTTCAAAAAAGTAAAAATTATGTAAGTAACATGGACACCTAACTCCGAATCAAGCTTTAAAAAGGATCAAAAAAATAACAAGACAATCGAACACTTGTCTTTAATACTTTTAATATTTCATTTCAAAGCTTAATAATAGACAAGCTTTCAAAGAGAATTAATGCAGACAAGTAAATTGTCAGATGAATAACTAAATATCCTAGGTCTTCTATTTTGAGTCTTGGATCTTTGTGTCATTGTTACGAACATAATTCAGTCATTTCTTGTAAATCTGAAAGAAAAAAAATATACATAAAACAAAATACAACATGATGTAATCAACACATATGCTGTTTAATTATATTTATTATATATCCTTGATAAAATCAGAAAGAAAATTAAAGTACAAATTATGTCACTACTTCAAGTTTTCGTGACGAACGTAATTGCGTAAATGATATGGCAATATTAAAACAAATATTCAATAAGTATTCATCCTTTGATAAGAGCAGAAAAAAACTAACAAATATAGAATAAGATATAGTACAATATAACTTTATCATTAATAGATTATACAAATAATGCAAAAACACTTATGTTCGTAACAAAAGACGCGAATCAAAAGTCAAATGTTAAACCGAAAGTACTCAACTCGGACATATTTATGCATTTTGTATGGTCATAAGAGACATATTTCAGTTTCTGACTAATAGCTACATGGTATAAAGATACAATGACTGTATTTATGTGTTAAACATTCACTAAAATTGATACAATATGAAAATACTTACCGAATCTATTATGTTCGTAACTTTTTTTTTCCACATGGACACAATGAGCATCGCCATGTTTTTTAGCAGACAGCTGCACAACCTTTCTACTTTCGTTTTTAATTTATAATTACACCACTGCTACGGACTTTCTGAGTCAAACTTATGATTCATTGGCTGTTATTTTAACAATCATACTAAAAGCTATTATGTTCGTAACGGTCAAGACACCAAACATTTTACAATCAGAGATCATTTTAAAATAACAAAAAGAACTGAGTTATGTTCATGAAGCATATTGTTAAAAATAATTTATCACACATACTCATTAATCAAACACAGAAACTGAACTTGACAAATTATTTAATGTTTGTAGAGATGTGTTAAAAAGTTCAATGCATATGGACACCATTCGTTACGAACATAAACCACAATTTTTTAAGTTCAGAAAAAAATAATTAAGATAATTTTATTATGTTTGACAAAATAAATATATTATTTCATTTATATGCTAAGATAATGTACACAAATATCATGCCAAATGATTTTATTTTTAAATAAAACAACGTCTTTATGCCTATTCGAAAATTATGTCACATTTTCTGCATCTGAAACCCCCTAAATGCAATACAACAATGATCAATATTTTTTTTATTCCTTAACTTATATCCATGAAACTATTTATACTATATCCTTACACAAGTATCAAATCATATCAATATCAATCTATCTGCTTACACTTTATTTATTGGAAAATAAAGGAAAAAAGAAATACATTTTAAAAATTCACCAGTATTGAAGAATGAGTTATATCAAAGAGTGCAGAAATAATTTAGATCAAAATATAAACATTCTTTATCAAACTGAAGAAAGTGATATGAACTTTTTTCTGAATCAAATTAATGAAGTATTTTGTAAATGTAAATTCAAAATTAATTGTAAAACACACTAGTAAACAAAGTACTCTTCTGTGTATTATTACGACTGCGTACGCATCTTCCATTGTTTACTTCCAGAAAAATATTAATTCGGACCACGTGAAATTCGGACAGTTCAAAAAGGTTTCTAGACTCAACAATTATTGAAATTTGTACTTCAAATTAAGGAGGCTGGAGGGTCAACAAATAAACCAAAAATTAACCATCAGAATTAACTTATTTTTTTAGATATGGTATATTAAGCTGTCATCTATTATTTGGCAAAGAAAAAATTCCTACATTTAGTTTTGAAATTTTATCATTTTTTATATCTTTATATGGAGCTCTTCTTTTAAAGGAGATCGAAATAGTCTGAAAATGGCTGCCACCCCCCAGCCTCGTTAAATGAAAAACGCGAATTTATATTATTCACAGTTTTGTTTTTAGTATGTTAATTTAAAAAATTATCAAAACTCGTAAAAAAAAAATCTTTTGACCCCGTCTTTCAGTACTGTCTCAGTACTTTGATATTTTCTATGCAGTAACACTGACTAAGTTTCTGCTTAATTTGACACAAAACATTCCCTTGTATGAAAATGATTCAAATTTCAAGTAAGATGAAGTTTGTTTAAATGAAGGGTTAGGCTCTCAGGAGATTATGAAGATTTTTTGAAAAAATCTTCATGTAAAAATTTTTTTTTCTAAAATTGACTGAAACATAATTTAAAAAATCTTTATAATTAATGTGTAAGAAATCAGATCTGTTCAAATTTTGGCAAGGTTGGGTCTGGAACAGAAGAGATTAGCTTTACCAAGAATTATATCTAGGGACATGTTCAAAGTATTGCACATGAGGTGTATAGTACGTAGTAGGTTGAATCTTTTTAAAATCATGTTCAGATTTTGTCATAGGAATATAAAGAGAAAAAAAATATTATTAACTTGTTAAGAAAGCAGAATGGCATTTAGTTAAGATACAAGTTTAATGGAAGCATCTTTACATTTAAATGTACATATTTGTTCAAATCTTGGCCCTTGGAGCTAGGTTGGAGTAAAGATAGGCAATAAAAAATGATACGGTATACTTGTATTGGAAATAACTTAAAATTTTCCCTCCAAGGTTAGGCATTACTTTCCTTACTATGCAAGTATCCAATGTGTAGGGTAAACTCAGGTTGTTTTTCTTTCTTTCTTTCAAATTTTGCCACATGGATTACGGTGGGGCTACAGCAAGGGATCAAAGTCTTACATTCATTAGTATGCATGGAAAATGTTTTTAAAAATGAGTCTAATGGTAGATATCAAAACAGTAACAGAAAACACTCCAGAGTAGTGTATACCAAAAACAGGTTATTAAAAACAAGGGGAGAGGAAGATATCTTGTGTAAGCATACAGTGTTGGCTTTTTCAGTATAACGCTGATAACCATTGCACAGAATGATGATGTAGATGACTGCCATTATAGCAACCTTCTGAATCTGACATTCAATGCCATGGTGCTCCTGGTAGGGATAGAGGAAGTCACAACCATAAAAAATGTCGAGAAATTCAAGCGGGAAATTAAGGTAAGGGTTAATGTATTAGTATTCTAATTTTCTTGGGAGGTGTTTTCTTTTATAGAATTATGGTCAAAATTGATACAATGGTGAGTGAAACTGCAACATTAATAACAGATTATCAAGTAAATTACAACATCTAAAAACCATAAATACTGTGGTTTCATCAATTTTCAGGGATTTTGTAAAACAGACGTTTTTGAGGATATGTAATTTCTTGGACAAATGCATTATTTCTCAATTCATTAAACATTTAATTTTGTGGATCTGTACAACAACAAATTCCTCGAAAATTGGTGCTCAACGAATATTGATGAAACCACAGTATGTAAATATATATTAAATAAAAATATTATTCAGTTGTGAAGAAAGGTAGGATCTTTCCACTTTTCAATAAAATGTATACTGGACATCTTCCTTAGGTATGCTATAATTTGGTGGACAGGATCCTTGGGATTATGGGAACCTGGGGATTCAGTCAGCTGACTAACACCGCGGAGACAATAGCAGCTCCAGAGAATGCTGTGTTACAGGTGTGTCATTCTGCCACATTCAGCTTCACTTGATAAATTCTCTAGAATGATTAATTCTATGTAACATTTTCATGCTTTTTATATCAGAATTTCTTGGATGCTTTCACTGAAGCAGCAGAAAGTGTGTATGGTTGCTTGTTCATTGATGGTAAAATTGCTGTGGCAACAAAGAAATGGTGGAGTCTGTCGGCCAATGAGCTGGTGTTACTGTCTCTCCTGTTATCCTCCCTGACGGCGTGTACATCCAGGGACATCCCGGTGTACCTCCCAGACAACCACCCCACAGTCAGTGTCACACTGTTATACAAATAAAACAGGCTTTCTTTTCTCCTCTTGATTAATGTTGATCAAATTGGATATATGATTGAGGTTAAAGGTTCAAATATTGTTACAGTAACTAAATGTGTAAGGGATGCTATATCTATAGCTTTTTGATTGAAAATCGGAAAAATCAAAATATGCCTGAATGATATCTTTGCCTACTTAAAATTCCTAAATATACACTTGGAATTAATTATTGCTTAATTTCGTGAGATGCACCACTCTGGAAATAAAATTACTTGCTTTTATTTTTATGATGTTAAAAACAATGTTAAATCTTTTGATGAACCGTCCATTCATGAATTATTATCCTCTCGATTTGATGTTGAATAGGCTTTTTGCAATAATAAGTACTCGTGAAAAATAAAAAATCTACAGAAGTAACTCTGACTGGGCTCGCACAGACTTTGGAGTCACAAAATATGATATCAATACAGACTGGTTAGATTTTGATGACTTATTTTCCTGCTTTACACACAGGTACCCCACCGACTGATGACATTCCAGCTGACTCGGGGAGTAGATGTTGTGGTCATCTGTGGACCCTCCCCCTCACTCACAGAACTAGAACCAGAGGTAGTATTTACTAATATTTACTAACAATCTGTCTCCTAGTTATTTCCCCCTCACTTACAGAGCTAGAACCAGAGGTAGTATTTACTAACAATCTGTCTCCTAGTTATCTCCCCCTCACTTACAGAACTAGAACCAGAGGTAGTGTTAACTAACAACCTGTCCCCTAGTAATCTCCCCCTCATTCACAGAACTAGAACCAGAGGTAGTATTTACTAACAATCTGTCTCCTAGTTATTTCCCCCTCACTTACAGAACTAGAACCAGAGGTAGTATTTACTAACAATCTGTCTCCTAGTTATCTCCCCCTCACTTACAGAACTAGAACCAGAGGTAGTATTTACTAACAATCTGTCTCCTAGTTATCTCCCCCTCATTCACAGAACTAGAACCAGAGGTAGTATTTACTAACAATCTGTCTCCTAGTTATCTCCCCCTCACTTACAGAACTAGAACCAGAGGTAGTATTTACTAACAATCTGTCCCCTAGTTATCTCCCCCTCACTTACAGAACTAGAACCAGAGGTAGTATTTACTAACAATCTGTCTCCTAGTTATCTCCCCCTCACTTATAGAACTAGAACCAGAGGTAGTATTTACTAACAATCTGTCTCCTACCTATCTCCCCCTCACTTACAGAACTAGAACCAGAGGTAGTATTTACTAACAACCTGTCTCCTAGTTATCCTCCCTTCGCTAACAAAACTAGAACCAGAGGTAGTATTTACTAACAATATGTTTCCTAGTTATCTCCCCTTCACTAACAAAACTAGAACCAGAGGTAGTATTTACTAACAATCTGTCTCCTAGTTATCTCCCCCTCACTTACAGAACTAGAACCAGAGGTAGTATTTACTAACAATATGTTTCCTAGTTACCTCCCCCTTCACTAACAGAACTAGAACCAGAGGTAGTATTTACTAACAATCTGTCTCCTAGTTATCTCCCCCTCACTTACAGAACTAGAACCAGAGGTAGTATTTACTAACAATCTGTCTCCTAGTTATCTCCCCCTCACTTACAGAACTAGAACCAGAGGTAGTATTTACTAACAACCTGTCTCCTAGTTATCTCCCCCTCATTTACAGATCTAGAACCAGAGGTAGTATTTACTAACAATATGTTTCCTAGTTATCTCCCCTTCACTAACAAAACTAGAACCAGAGGTAGTATTTACTAACAATCTGTCTCCTAGTTATCTCCCCCTCATTCACAGAACTAGAACCAGAGGTAGTATTTACTAACAATCTGTCTCCTAGTTATCTCCCCCTCACTTACAGAACTAGAACCAGAGGTAGTATTTACTAACAATCTGTCTCCTAGTTATCTCCCCTTCACTAACAAAACTAGAACCAGAGGTAGTATTTACTAACAATATGTTTCCTAGTTATCTCCCCCTCACTTACAGAACTAGAACCAGAGGTAGTATTTACTAACAATCTGTCTCCTACCTATCTCCCCCTCACTGAAAGAACTAGAACCAGAGGTAGTGTTAACTAACAACCTGTCCCCTAGTAATCTACCCCTCATTCACAGAACTAGAACCAGAGGTAGTATTTACTAACAGTCTGTCTCCTAGGTGTCTCCCCCTCATTTACAGAACTAGAACCAGAGGTAGTATTTACTAACAGTATGTTTCCTAGTTACCTCCCCCTCACTTACAGAACTACAACCAGAGGTAGTATTTACTAACAACCTGTCTCCTAGTTATCCTCCCTTCGCTAACAAAACTAGAACCAGAGGTAGTATTTACTAACAGTATGTTTCCTAGTTACCTCCCCCTCACTTACAGAACTACAACCAGAGGTAGTATTTACTAACAACCTGTCTCCTAGTTATCCTCCCTTCGCTAACAAAACTAGAACCAGAGGTAGTATTTACTAACACTATGTTTCCTAGTTATCTCCCCCTCACTTACAGAACTACAACCAGAGGTAGTATTTACTAACAATCTGTCTCCTACCTATCTCCCCCTCACTTCCAGAACTAGAACCAGAGGTAGTATTTACTAACAATCTGTCTCCTAGTTATCTCCCCCTCACTTACAGAACTAGAACCAGAGGTAGTATTTACTAACAACCTGTCTCCTAGTTATTTCCCCTCATTTACAGAACTAGAACCAGAGGTAGTATTTACTAACAATATGTTTCCTAGTTATCTCCCCCTCATTTACAGAACTAGAACCAGAGGTAGTATTTACTAACAATCTGTCTCCTAGTTATCTCCCCCTCACTTACAGAAGTAGAACTGGAGGTAGTGTTTAAGGTATGTCACTCGTCAGCATTTTAGAAAAGTTAGCGCAGACCCTCTTACTTCAAATCTATTTATTATAACATATCTAATTTCAACAATGTTAATGTTTTAACATTCAACGAAAAAACTGCTCAAAAAACTACAAAGAAGCAATATTTATGAGGGACTATTTCTTGTGGTGGAAGGAAATTTAGCAGATATTTCTGCAAATCTGCACATTTATTAAATTTAATATCTTGGATCTTTATAGCCTCACATACTTTTACTCGGAGAATATTTTCCAGCAAGATATTGCTATGAATGTTTAATATTGGTCTTAATTCATATTTTTATAACAAGTTTTACACCTTCCTTCAAGAATTTTTGCCAAAAAATGAAGATATGTCAAATAAGTCTTGATAAAATTTACACCGTTTTTCGCCTGAAAATCGCACATTTTGACCCATATTTCAAAATCAACATCACTGACCCCAACTTTTTCTTTCATTATTTTAAAGTACTCGATACTTGTTACTGATCAGCACTTAAGTCGTAAAAAGCTTGATTTAAGAAAATGATTTATTCCCTATTCAGTTTTATAATACCCCAAAATATGTTATTTTTTAGTGCAAAAAGGTCACACAATAATTAACGCGCATTAATTTGCAAGACTTGTTCAATGATAAATATTATTCAAAGTATTTTACATAAAATAAAATCATATTTATTACCATTATTACATCTGCTAAAATATGATAAAGGTTAAAGCAATTAACCAAAGATTTGAAATTTAAGTGCAAAAAAGGTCAACTTCATTGTACCGTAGATCAGTTAGATGAACACTGACCCCCTATTTTCTCTGCGATTTTGAGTTACTCAATATGAGTACTTATCCAAAATATACTTCTCAAAAAATCCTTGATTTAACAAATTTCACGAGTGACATACCTTAATAACAATCTGTCCTCTAGTCATATCTCCTCACTTCTTGAACTAGAACCAGAGGTTATATTTACTGTTGGTTCTTACAATGTGTCCCCTTGCCACTTCTGATGTATTCCTTAATTAGACACTGAAGCCCGTGACTGTGAAGTTTTTTTGTTTGCTGAAGATTGTAATGCAACATAGTTTGGGGAGGAAGGATACATATGCAATGATATACATTTTAAGATGCACTTTTTACACAGTATAAAGCTGTGATTGATAGATCTCTTTATGCTGGTTTACAGATACTGAGATTTTGGAAGCCCTCCTATGATTCCCTGAGATCTGTGTTGAAGCTGAGTTCCAGGAACTTCCCAGCCAATATAGCATTAGATCACAACACTCTAGGGTAGGTCCCAGCCAACATAGCATTAGATCACAACACTCTAGGGTATGTCCCAGCCAACATAGCATTAGATCACAACACTCTAGGGTAAGTCCCAGCCAACATAGCATTAGATCACAACACTCTAGGGTAGGTCCCAGCCAACATAGCATTAGATCACAACACTCTAGGGTAGGTCCCAGCCAACATAGCATTAGATCACAACACTCTAGGGTAAGTCCCAGCCAACATAGCATTAGATCACAACACTCTAGGGTAGGTCCCAGCCAACATAGCATTAGATCACAACACTCTAGGGTAAGTCCCAGCCAACATAGCATTAGATCACAACACTCTAGGGTAGGTCCCAGCCAACATAGCAGTAGATCACAACACTCTAGGGTAGGTCCCAGCCAACAAAGCATTAAATCACAACACTCTAGGGTAAGTCCCAGCCAACAAAGCATTAGATCACAATACTCTAGGGTAGGTCCCAGCCAACATAGCATTAGATCACAATACTGTAGGGTAAGTCCCAGCCAACATAGCATTAGATCACAACACTCTAGGGTAAGTCCCAGCCAACATAGCATTAGATCACAATACTCTAGGGTAGGTCCCAGCCAACGCAGCATTAGATCACAATACTCTAGATCAGCATTAGATCACAACACTCTAGGGTAGGTCCCAGCCAACAAAGCATTAGATCACAACACTCTAGGGTAGGTCCCAGCCAACAAAGCATTAGATCACAACACTCTAGGGTAGGTCCCAGCCAACAAAGCATACGATCACAACACTCTAGGGTAGGTCCCAGCCAACAAAGCATTAGATTACAAAACTCTAGGGTAGGTCCCTGCCAACAAAGCATTAGATCACAGCACTCTAGGGTAGGTCCCAGCCAATATAGCATTAGATCACAACACTCTAGGGTAGGTCCCAGCCAATATAGCATTAGATCACAACACTCAAGGGTAGGTCCCAGATAACATAGCATTAGATCACAACACTCTAGGGTAAGTCCCAGATAACATAGCATTAGATCATAAAATAATCTGTGGGAGGTCCTAGCCAATGTAGCATTAGATCACAACACTCTAGGGTAAGTCCCAGCCAATATAGCATTAGATCACAACACTCTAGGGTAGGTCCCAGCCAATATAGCATTAGATCACAACACTCAAGGGTAGGTCCCAGATAACATAGCATTAGATCACAACACTCTAGGGTAAGTCCCAGCCAACATAGCATTAGATCACAACACTCTAGGGTAGGTCCCAGCCAACATAGCATTAGATCACAACACTCTAGGGTAAGTCCCAGCCAACATAGCATTAGATCACAACACTCTTGGGTAGGTCCCAGCCAACATAGCAGTAGATCACAACACTCTAGGGTAGGTCCCAGCCAACAAAGCATTAAATCACAACACTCTAGGGTAAGTCCCAGCCAACAAAGCATTAGATCACAATACTCTAGGGTAGGTCCCAGCCAACATAGCATTAGATCACAATACTCTAGGGTAGGTCCCAGCCAACATAGCATTAGATCACAATACTGTAGGGTAAGTCCCAGCCAACATAGCATTAGATCACAATACTGTAGGGTAAGTCCCAGCCAACATAGCATTAGATCACAACACTCTAGGGTAAGTCCCAGCCAACATAGCATTAGATCACAATACTCTAGGGTAGGTCCCAGCCAACGCAGCATTAGATCACAATACTCTAGGGTAGGTCCCAGCCAACGCAGCATTAGATCACAACACTCTAGGGTAGGTCCCAGCCAACAAAGCATTAGATCACAACACTCTAGGGTAGGTCCCAGCCAACAAAGCATTAGATCACAACACTCTAGGGTAGGTCCCAGCCAACATAGCATAAGATCACAACACTCTAGGGTAGGTCCCAGCCAACAAAGCATTAGATTACAACACTCTAGGGTAGGTCCCAGCCAACAAAGCATTAGATCACAGCACTCTAGGGTAGGTCCCAGCCAACAAAGCATTAGATCACAATACTCTAGGGTAGGTCCCAGCCAACATAGCATTAGATCACAACACTCTAGGGTAGGTCCCAGCCAACATAGCATTAGATCACAATACTCTAGGGTTAGTCCCAGCAAACATAGCATTAGATCACAATACTCTAGGGTAGGTCCCAGCCAACATAGCATTAGATTCACAATACTCTAGGGTAGGTCCCAGCCAACATAGCATTAGATGACAATACTCTAGGGTAAGTCCCAGCCAACATAGCATTAGATCACAATACTCTAGGGTAAGTCCCAGCCAACATAGCATTAGATTACAATACTCTAGGGTAGGTCCCAGCCAACATAGCATTAGATAACAATACTCTAGGGTAGGTCCCAGCCAACATAGCATTAGATCACAATACTCTAGGGTAAGTCCCAGCCAACATAGCTTTAGATCACAACACTCTAGGGTAGGTCTCAGATACCATAGCATTAGATCACAATACTTTGGGGTAGGTCCCAGCCAACAAAGCATTAGATCACAACACTCTAGGATAGGTCCCAGATAACATAGCATTAGATCACAATACTTTGGGGTAGGTCCCAGGCAGCATAGCATTAGATCACAATACTTTGGTGTAGGTCCCAGCCAACATAGCATTAGATACAATACTCTAGGGTAGGTCCCAGATAATATAGCATTAGATACAATACTTTGGGGTAGGTCCTAGCCAACAAAGCATTAGATACAATACTCTAGGGTAGGTCCCAGATAACATAGCATTAGATCACAATACTTTGGGATAGGTCCCAGATAACATAGCATTAGATCCCAAAACTCTGGGGTAGGTCCCAGCCAACATAGCATTAGATCACAAAATACTCTGTGGGAGGTCCTAGCCAACAAAGCATTAGATCACAACACTCTAGGGTAGGTCCCAGCCAACATAGCATTAGATCACAATACTCTAGGGTAGGTCCCAGCCAACATAGCATTAGATCACAATACTCTAGGGTAAGTCCCAGCCAACATAGATCACAGTACTCTAGGGTAGGTCCCAGCCAACATAGCATTAGATACAATACTCTAGGGTAGGTCCCAGCCAACATAGCATTAGATACAATACTCTAGGGTAGGTCCCAGCCAACATAGCATTAGATCACAACACTCTAGGGTAGGGTACTCTAAAGTAAGTCTTAGACACTAATCAGTTATACCAGTAGTTTCTTTAATTTTTCCCTGTTCAAGGTTTTTTAATTCTATCAGTTATACATACTTTCTAGTGTCCAAAATGGATACAAAAATCTGATGATTGCTGATTTTATTTTGTTATAGATTCCTGTTAATAAACAAAGAAACCAACCGCTGTCTCTGTAGCATCAACCCCACCTTCAGTGGAGCACATCCAGGTATGTAGCGACTCGTAATTTCCTCCTTTCAAAATTGAAAAAAAAAATTAGCAGTAGAGTAAGTGGAGTACAGGCCTTTGTTAGGTAATAAGTACTGTAGAGCTACAGAATTTTTGCAACCTGTTCTTTTTCTTGAGATACACTGTAGGTATTTGTTTTTCTTAAGCAACCCAATATTTTCATGAATTTTGGTCATTGTTGTAATGAAAATATATGTGAAAATAAATTTTACTGCAAGCATGCTACTTTGTAAAAATAAATTTCTTGTAAATAAAAAAGTAATTTACAGAATATACTGTAGTTCAACTTCGTGAATATTTGTACATATATAATGTTACAGATGAAACTTTGAGTAGCTCCCAGAGAAGAGAGGTGCTGAAGTCATTCTACAAGAGGATGGTGGGGACATTCTTCTCCTCAGTGGTCCCCGGCAGTGATTCAGGTGTTAACACATAAACATCTTCTCTTATACTTCTGATATCAGATGGTTTTGAAATTTTGAATACATATTCCTTACAATGGTTGCTTCAAATAATAGCTGACTGTAAATGATGACTGATTTTTCTACTGACTAGGTCCCTCAGAATTCAGTCACCAGGCAATGGAGTCTTACATCACCACGGAAACTCACAAATGTTATGCGTTGATGTCAGGGCCTCACCAACTGTTGGTGTTGTACAGTGACAGTATACCTACATATGCCATGAGGTAGGGATGCTCACACACTGAAACTACAGTAACTAATTTGGTAAAAACATAATTCTAGAAAATTTTTACTTTGTTGAAGATAAGTATCAATCAATGATGAACTATAGTTGAATTTCACTATCTTGAACACTATCTCAAATACCATAGATACATTGAAATGATTTTTAAGTCAGAATCATTTATTTGTAAAATATTTTGCCCTCAGTATCTCATATCCTCAGATATCTTGAAGTTTTTAATATGAAGGTTTTACTTGGACTCATTTGGTTTGACTGTATGTTCATTTTGACTTCCCAGGGAAATACAATGCCATTCTTTCTACATTTTTTTGGTCAAAAAATTGATGGTTTGCAATTTATTTTCTCTATAATTGTGGATCAAACTTGAAATGAAAACTCACAGTGTGTGTTATGGCCCCAACATTGTCAAATTCTGAAAATTCTTGTGTTTTTGGTTTTGTGAAAATAAAATTTCTTAAAACAATTAGATTTCTTCAACTTTAGTAAACCAATCAATTGGTATTAATGCTTATTTGTTTACCAACTATTGTTCACATGTTTATTTCTCTTAATTAGTATTAAAAATGTGTTTGGATATTGAACAACTGTCATATTAAAAGAAAAGATGACAATTTTACACTCATGTTTAAATTTTACAATAATCATGATCTGTAACAATCTTGTCACTCCCATTATTTTAAGATGTTAACCTTGATTAGCTTAACTTTTTTATGCCCCACCATGAATATGGCCGGGCATATAGTGTTTGTCAAGTCTGTCTTCTGTCTTTCTGTCCTTCCATGCTTTCGTCTGTCCTTCCATATACTGTACAGCAGGAAAATAACTCGCGGAGTTAATATTCGCTATATTCGCGGAAAAAGAAATTCCGCGAATTCAACATACAGTGAATAAATTCTTGAAAAGATTTATAAGGATAAACTGAATTTTTATTATCATCTGTGATTAGATGTAGACAGTCTTTATAATTATGCGAGTGTATCACTGTATGGATCAATCACAAACACGTAGTTGTTGGTGTTTTTAAAGCTTATAGATTGTTAAATTAATTTCTATAGCTAACGATTATGGTAATTTTGCCATCTAGTAGACATGCAATATAATTATCTAACAAAACAAGCTTGTATAATTTCACCCGTGTGAATCACTCAGTCATTACCTTTAATCATGGCACTTGCGTAGTAAACAGGGTAAAGACAATTAATTTATTTCAATTATATGATTAAAAGTTCAACAATTTGACTACTGTATATATATTTTTTATTTGGACTCGGAAATTAAAAAATTGTGAATGCTCAACATTATTTTGACTTCAAATTGGGACCAGTCCGTCTTCGTTATTATTCAATCAGGCTCAAAATTGACACAATACATAGACTTGCCTTTCCTGACTGATATGCGCGATATACATGAACAGACTTTCGTAAGATAGAGACTGGAAATAACAGTTCACACAATATATACGTAAAGAAACATGCTTGTTATTACTGTTTAAAAATTGTATTTTTTTTTTATCTTTCCGCGAATTCAAACGACCGCGTTCTGCTGAAAATTGAACAAAGCGCGATCTTTTCCGACCACGATTTCAACCTGCTATACAGTACTTTGCATTTAGCTCTGTTCAAAGTTCAGTTTCAAAGAACTATTCAAGATATTTTCATCAAACTTCATATGCTGATAAATATTGATGAGAGTTCTGAAACTGCATCAACATTTTTTTACCTTGACCTTTCCTTTGACCTTGACCACACTTTTCTTAAATTACTGTTTAGCTCAGTTTTAAACATACTGTTCAAGATGATGTTATCAAACTTCACATGTTGATACATACTGATGAGAGCTATTCAACTGCATCACCATTTTGACCTTGACCTTTCCTTAGACCTTGACCTCACTTATCTTTAATTAGCATTAAGCTCAATTTTAAAGATACCATTCTAGACTTTTTTTATCAGACTTCATATGTTGATACATATTGATGAGAGATATGCAACTGCATTAACATTTTTGACCTTGACCTTTCCATTGATCTTGATCTCACTTATCTTTATTTAATGTTTAGCTCAGTTTTAAAGATACCATTCAAGATATTTTTATCAAACTTCATATGCTGTTACATACTGATGAGAGCAATTCAGCTGCATCAACATTTTTGACCTTGAGCTTTCCTTTGACCTTTAACCTCTTTTTTTCCTAAATCAGTGTAAATAACTTCATATGCTGATACATACTGATGTAAGCAATTCAACTGTATTGACATTTTTACCATGACCTTTTCTTTGACCTTGATCTCACTTTTATCAAATTGTGTTAAAGTAAGTTTTAATTAAAGAAATTCTTGATATTTTTAGCAAACTTCATTTGTTGATACATATTGATGAGACATATGAAACTGCATCAAATTTTTGACCTTGACCTCACTTTTCTTAAATCAGTTTCAAACTTCATATGCTGTTACACAATGATGAGAGCTTTACAACTGCATCAACAGTTTTTATACGCCCGTCTTAATATGGGACGTATTATGTTATAGGCTTCATGTCCGTCCGTCCGTCCGTCTGTCTGTCCATTCCTGTCCGGCTCATAACTTCAATACTATTAGGCCTAGGATTATCAAACTTTGTCAACTGATACTTCTTGGGAAGACGGTGTGTCGCGCGCAAAAAGTAGGTCGCTATGACCTTTAATTAAGATGCTATGGCCAAATATGGAAAAATCCTGTCCGGCTCATAACTAGTAAACTATTAGACCTAGAACTATCAAACTTGGGAAATGTATACATCTTGGGTAGAAGGTGTGTCGCGACCTATTTCAAGGTCACTGTGACCTTTAATTTAAGTGAATTTTTTAAAAAAACTAAGTTTTTTAAATTTTGAATTTCATAATTATAAAAAATTAAAATTTTTAGTTGTATCATTATTAAAAAATTGTTAAATCAATAAAATACTTATTTTTTTCAGCATATACTTGACAGCAATCTATAACAAATATATTAATGTATGTTAGAGAAATCCCATGTCTCCCATGAGTGTAATTATCAAGCACTGGTCAAGAGTTTTGATAACAGAGAGTTGCATGTCAAATTAGAGAGAAATTAATGAGTTTAGTGTGAGGAGCTAACTGGAGAGCATCTGTGTTATATATATCCCTTTGGGAATTAAGGCAGATGGGTAATCCTGTTGGATTAAAAATAGCTCGTGTTGGCTAGCCTAAGTTTTAAAATGAATTTGATGAAAAGTAATTAACATTAATTTCATTTTGTATAATAAACTGATATGATATTATATAATATTATTAATTTAAAAAACTAATTTCATAGGATTGAAGTCAGCATGTCCATTTTCCATAGAAATCGCATATTAGAATCTTTCTGACATTAAATGTTAAAAAAAAAATCATTGAGTATTTTATATATTTTTAAAAATATTTTATGGTAGAGAGTTCAGATTCATTCATCTATAGTAATGAGTAGACAAGCATCCAGTCAAAGATTAATTAATGAGTTCAATTTAGGAAGGCTAGCCAGCATCTTCTTATCTGTTACCCTTTGGGAATTAGACAGAAGAACTGCTGGTCAGTTGAAATAGCATATGTCATTTGATGGCCAGCCTTTTATTTTCAAAATTAATTTAGTATAGATTAAGTTGTTAAGACTACCGGTAATTTGATATTGTTTAATATGATGGGCATTTGACAAGGTCTAATACAACCAGTATAGAAATCTATCAATGATGCTATGATTAATGCCTACACCACAGGGGATGGATAAACAAATATTTTAAGGAATAGAAAAAATTATGGAAATTTTAGAATCAAGGTTGACATGATTTTCTTGCACTCTAAACCATTTAAGTTAATTTTTTGACGGGCGTATCATGCTGTGGCGTGGCACTTTATTGACCTTGACATTTCCTTTGACCTTGACCTCATATTAATGAAATTAGTATCAAACTTTATATGCTGATACATACTGATGTATGCAATTCAACTGCATCACTATTCAAGATATTCTGGTCAAATTTCATACACTAAAACAAATTTTCATGTTGCATTACTAATATACACTCGGCGGGGCATTCATGTCCTATGGACATATTTCTAGTTTGTATTTTACTATCATCTCTGACTTTCTTATTATGTTGCAATTCAAATATACCATTATGGACTTATTTCTATATATTATTATATGATGTGCTGTGTTTGGCCTTAACCATGTTTTGTCCTCTTACATTTTCTATCTCTTGCAGGTCAATAACACATAAAACATTAGCATTGCTGACCAAAGACAGGAACATATCTGTGTGACCAAACAATTCCACTTCCCTATTTTTACACTTCTTGTCCACAAAGATGGAGACAGGGTAGCAGCTAGTTCAGTGGTCATGGATGTATGGGCATTTTCTGAGGATCTATCATACAACTCTGAATTGTGATCCTACAATGTCTTGCATAGTAACACCTAGGGAACCTGTATAGTTGTTACTTTATACAAGGTGCATCAGCAACAAGAAGTTCCAAGGAGATTAAATTTATCAGTCAAGTTGGACTGAATTTTTAAAATAGCTCTCATTTAATAGTTATCAGTGGAGAGGACAAATATGGAAGATATTCTTTAACAGTTGTCGATTTGAATTTGAGTACATGTGTACGTTTGGATTCCAACAGTCAATTACATTGTGGAGAATTCAAAACTCAGACATTCTAAAGACATTCATGTACGTTATGATATACAAGTACATGAAGTTAAGAAAAGCAATTGAAATATACAATGAAGAAACAAAATTAATCCATTTGAATTTGTTTAATGTACCATTAAAAGTAACATTTAAAAAAATTATAAGCAGTAGACATTAATTAAAAGTATATTATTTCCAAATGAGTATTATATATATACAAAGCTGATTGTTCATAATAAACAATTGTTAAAATTTCTGATATGTTTTTTATGACTACAGGGAAGACAAATATAAATCAAGTTTCCATATATTGGTCAACATATTGTAAGTGTACTTTTTTCCACTGGGAACAAATTCTTTGAAATCAATTTCTGCTGAATCGACAAGTAGACAATTACACAGATTTCTTATATTGTCATTAGTTGGCCTTCATGAATTTTAAGTATGCTGTGTATATAGAAATGATTTCTGCTTGGAAAAAAGTAAGTCTACAGTGTAATATGTACCTCACAGCATTAAAATAATTATGGTACAAATACAATTCTGTCAACCTTAAGCTACATGTACCAGTGTTCTAACCAAATTTTCTTTAACCATTATAATCAATAATGTCAATGCCCGCTAGGATAATCAAATTATCTTTGGTTCCAACAAAATTGATTAAAATTGAACTATAAATAAATATGTATGTAAATGTACTCATTTTAATGGTATTCATATTTATAGTCATGATTTATTAAGTTGAAATAATACATGTTGTTTACATTATGGTTTGGCTAATTTATGAGTGCAATAATGTGTTGGAGGACACTTGCATTACAATTTTTATCGTGCCATTTTGTGTACATTTACAGTATTAGGATCTCCCATAGTTTGTGAATGTTCACGATTTTTACAAGTTGGTTGTTTTCTCTCCCTGGCCCTCTATCAAAGATATAAAAAGCATCGAGTGAGATAAATTTATCGTGTAAGTGGAAATAATAGCGAGACGCAAATTTAGCGATTTGGCCTTTAAAAATGTTTTTTAATTTTTAGCGAGATGCAGTTTTAGCGATTTTAAAAAGCTCACTAAAGAAGTTATTACAAATAAATCGCAATTAATTTTAGTGATATTCAATTTTAGTGATCTTGGCACCCTTGCTAATAATGCCAAAATTAAATCCTCACTAAAAATTCTGCTTATACAGTATCTTATCACAAACTGCATACTAATAATTCCACCTCTAAAGTAATGTGTGAACTTATAGTGTTCAAATAATTTTGAATTTTACCTTTAACCCTGATCAACTTCAATGATTACAAATGTACATGCATAATGTATACAGTGTTTATATTTTTGCTCTTTCACACCTGCAAATAATTTTGCCCCAATTTAAATTTGCACAGTCACAATTCTGTTTAAGAAATTATACTGTGTTTATTTAATTCACCCTACTTAAAATTTATCCACCTTTGAGAAGGGCAATAGGTGTAAAAATAAAACAGGGCAAAAATAACCCTGTAATATACAGTATATTTGTTTTATGACATTACAAATGCCATGGAATACAGAATGTGAATTATGAAAAATAAATAAATATCCAATTTGTGATACCCACTGGATAAAAGATAACACATAACAGTATGCATTCTAAAATAACAAACTTAAATGGACAAACAAAAAAATATTAAGGAGAATTAAATAATTTACATTTCTTCAAATTAAATTCATGAATGAGCCAGCATAAAGCAAATTTACATGCTTGTGAGAAAGGAACCCTTTTCAACTCTGTCACAATATTGCACTTTAAAGCAAATAAAACATCATCTATGAACAAATAACATTCATGAATAAGAAACATAAAAAACAAAGTAATTAACAGTTAAGGCAATAGACAGGAATGTTTCAAATGTTATATGAATGACAGATACTATATGTTTAAAATATGAATTACCTTGGTACTATGTACAATTCATAGATACTGAATATGACTGAAATCTTAAAATGGTTTGGAAATTGCCCAACTGTAAAATTAATTTTTTTTTAATGCCTTTTATCTTTAAAACTTTGTAAATATACATATACAATAAAAAAAAAATTATTTGGAAAAAGGGTTGAACTGTTTTTATGAGGACTTTATGAACACAGCTGGCACACTCGTCCTTGACAGCAGAGCTTGTGAAATCCATGACCTTCAAGTAAGAAAGGAATGATCATATCATAATGAAAATGGCATATTTTGCATTTTACATCTGTCAAGTTTAAAATATATATGCATTCCATTTACCTATTTCTCAAGAATTATTATTTCATAAATTTACAAAAAAATAAATGAAAAGAAATAAGTAAAATATAAGAGGGTACAAAATTTTGAATGTGTCGGTCCTAAATGGATGTAACTGTAACACAGAGTTTACTGCTCAGAGATAAAGAGAATTCTTACCACAATCAAACATGAGAATTCCAGGCTCTACATGGGAGATACTCTCTGTCAATGCAACATTACAGATCCGACAACACCTATTAACCAGGTATTAAACAAATCAGTATTCATTATTTATTTCACAAGTTATCTAATATCTAATGTGTTAATTTTAGTTATATTTATGGATACACACTTGAGTATGTTGGTAGATATCCCCCAGTGACATTCAGAGTCCTCCCGATATCTTCTTCCAGTGACTGGCTTCTCTGACAGCAGCGCCATCTATAAAAAAGTAAAATAACTGTTCAGTGTAACATTTGCTAAGATTTATTTACCTTCTTGTAGTTAATTAATCATGCCATTTCAATTAAAATAACTACTAACACAAAAAGAACTATGGAAAATGATGTCCATCACTCTGGGACATGATATCCAAAACTAAAATTACTTGAATTTACTTCAATGAATTAAGATTACAGAGCATGCCTCAATGAATGTTATCTTTAAGTAAAGTCCCGAACAAAAACATAGAAGAGATTGTCCCTATATGCAACCATTTGCAAGTTTGTTCAAGCTTGCAGTTTTTGCCTGGGAATGAATTTCCTCTGTAAATTACAACCTGTATTTTTATGCAGAGAATGCATACAACATCCAGCACACAAAGACAGTCAGACCGTGTTTAACAGTGATCTTACCAGATGGTCGGTGGATCTTTCCTTCTTAAATCCCTTTGATTTTCTTTCTACAGAAACAGCAAACTGCAACTGAAAATAAAATCAAAAAATTATTGCATGCATATTCACATTGAAAATATGAAACTTAGCAGCTTAAAAATAAATGCTTATATTTTCTGCTCACTTACCTCAGGCATTAGTGTATTTGGTTTCTTGGCCCAAAGATAAGAGTCTATCTTCTCTAGAAGATTGTGCATCATATTTCTGCATAAACAGACATAACTTTCACATAGCATTCATATTTGAACAAGTCAAGAAATAGTGCATTTTCCATTAATGAAAGTAAGAGATATGTAAATGTGAGTACCTTTGTTGCCTGTGTTTTAATGCTGTGGTGATACTGGACTGGTAAAGAGACTGGGTCACACAGCCCTCTGGGATGTCCACCTCAGATAAAATACCCACACACAATGACACATCTATATACCGCAGCATCAGAGAGGCTATGTCACTCCACAAGATACACTGGCCACTACAGCTTACATTAGGTAAATCTATTTCTTTAACTAAGGACTCCACATTTTGCTGATTGGTTTCAAAACTATCCTCACTAACTTCAGAGATTTGATTATGTGTGCCCTCATTGACTGAACTTTGGTTTACTACACTTTCACTATTCTCTGCATGCTTTTGCAGATTTGGCTCCAATTGTGTTTGTTTGGAGGAGTCCTTTCCTGATGGGAGTAAGCTGGTATCTTTCTGGATCTCATCCTCTCCTAAAACTTGTTGTTTTCCATCTTCAGGATGATGAAGTTTATGATGCACGTCATAATAAGACTGAAATAATTCTGTGAATGTTTTCCATTCCTCTACTTTTTCTGGAAGCAGTTCTGAAATTAGAGTCAACTGTTTGAGTTGTCAGATGATTTTCTTCCTTTTTTTATTTTTTAAAATAAAATCATCAATACTTTAAACACACTTTATTGAATAATTCAATAAGGATTGGACAACAGGCAAAGTCTATGCACACCCTCTTCATAAATTATTTAAATTAATTAAAAATAATCAAACACTAGCTAAAGGTCAATGGATCACAATGGTCACCTACCAGGTAATTTTTTTTTCCATTCATAAAATCATTAATTTCCTGCTGATACCAATACATACCCATATCGTGAATTAATTGCAGATCTCCTAAAGAAAAGATCATGGACACCATCTCACTCCACTTCTGTTGTCTTTTCAGTAACGTCAGACACCCTCTCCAGTAACTATTACACAAGTACATGTAAAAGAAGTTGAAATCAATAATTAGGTCTCCTGTAGTCCACAGCGGCTATAGATTTTCATTCATGCAAATAACTTTTTTGATCATATTCATATATAATGTACATGAACATGGGACACTTCAGAACAAGTTTTGTTTAGTAGTATAGTATCATTGTCACTGATAGCTTTTTTTCAGTGATGGTGATGTTGAACAGAATGAGTTGCACAACAATTCATTTGACAATTACAAACAAAAAGTCTTAAACTATTCATTAACCATGCAGTTATTCGTTAAGACAAAATTAGTATAGGACCACAGGACTGGTGTGATTCCCAAAAATATCATAAAAATGCAATATTCACATGGAACTAAACTTCATCAACTTGCTTCAGAAGATGTTGGTCAATTTGAACATACTGTAAACCGTAAAATAGTCACATGGGGGTAATAATTTATAATAATTTTTTTCTATAAAAGAACTCCATATATATATCTTCCTATATGAGGGATATATGTTTTCCTATATGACAAAAATAATAATTACATACCCTGCTTTTGTACAGATTTCTAAACATTCCTCTCCGTGGTCTGTTGTGACAGTCTGTAGAAGGAAGTCTATCTTATCTCCATCTTCCCACACTACAGAGTGACTGAACAACCTGAAAATGGTCAGAGAATAGAATTCCTTCCTGTTCTGTCTTATTGATAACCTAAATAAATGTATTCATGTAAGAATGCTGCAACTTACCAAGGTTTTCCATATTCATCTCTGAGTTGTTTACAATGTTCTGTCTTTTCCATTAAAGTTTGTAGCCAGGTGTAAATCACTCTCTTCCCAATATTTAAATCACTTAACCTACAATATGAGATGAGCATACAGTTCATGTGATAATAGTCAAGATATAACCCTGTCTAAATTATAGTAAACATTACATACTCAGAATAATCAGTAAAAAGTAAGCTGAGTAACAAACCTTCTTGATGACTTAAGTTCCTTGTATCTCCCACACATAAATTGGTCCAAATAGCCAGCCTCTTTCTGGTGATAAAGTTGACATAGATACACTATATCCTTTGGATGGATATTGTCACATGTCACACAACACGAGACAGTTTCAGATGGAAATTGCTTGAACAATCTGAAATACAATTTCCATAGTCTTAGTTCTGCACAAACACCTGCATCACATGTATATGAATATCAAATACCGGTAAATTTGCTTTTAACTTTATATAATGACATAATAAAGTATTGCATACATTAATAGGGAGAGTCCTCAGTCAATCATACATACTTGTAAGCATAAAATAAATTCTTTTGATGGTCATGCTTAGTTAGCTTTAAAACACTGATGACTTCCTCTTGGCTCTTTTTGTCCAACAAAAGCAATGAATCTTCACTATATTTCACTAAAAGAAAAAAAATACTGTAGTTTAAAAGCTGAAAGTTGATGAATGTTCATTTATTTAAAATACACATCAAACTAAAAGATAAATGTATCTTTGTTACCATGTAGACTCAGCATCCATGCTGTCCAGATTTCAAACTTATCGTCTTCAGACAGAGTGCTCTCCCTTGAGTACACTTGCTGTATGAGATCATTTTTGTCCAATAGAAAGAAATAGCACCTGACAAACACTGACAAATCACTGTCACTCTCTCTTATCACTGTGTGTATTTCATCATCTTGACCAATCAGGTTTCCTCTTTCATGTGGTTCACAAAAGTCCATTGTTGTACTACATTTCCTTGTACTGGCATTTTCAGTGTCTGATATATTGGTCATATCTCCACAAGAATCTTGATGGCTGGGTTCTGTATTACTAGTCCCTGTCTCTTCAGAATCAGGCACAGTAAAACTAATGCCCCCTGTTTCACTCAGCTGGTTATCAATGTATTTTCTCTCATTTTCTTGACTTAGATTGGAAGGCAAGGGAACAGAATGTGTATCTGAGAGTTTGGTTTTTTTGTTTTGGAAGCAGTTTGAACAAATATCACAAAATGAAATAGCACCAAGATCAGGTTGAGCGGAATTAATAACATCGTGAATACATTTGGATTTGAAACACTTTCTAGCTAAATCTTTCACAGTAACAAGCATGTCTTCTGAAAATGGAAATGGGTCCTCTATGTGACAAAACTCTTGGAATTTGATGTTTTCATAATCATCCATAATCAAGCTGGGATTTAAATGAGGATCATTTTCACTGTTCACATCACTACTGTTTCTAACCAGAGTTTGATCATTTTCTGTCACTTGTGAATCATTAATGCCACAGTCTTGATTACCCACACTAGTTTCAGTTTTGTCTTCATTTGAAGTAAGGCATTGAGTTTTGCATCTTTTATAATGTGTAGACTGAAGTAGTTTTAAACACTTATGGGTATTTAATTTCTTCAAAATGATATTCAAATGTATCATCCAATCAGAAAGTGTCTCCCATAATGCACCTGGGTTGAGCATAACATTGAAATCCTGCATCTTTGACCTAGTTTGAATGGTTTTCTGGATAAATTCTGTGAGATCCACTACAGAG
Organism: Saccostrea cuccullata; assembly: GCF_032062105.1. Taxonomy (NCBI): domain Eukaryota; kingdom Metazoa; phylum Mollusca; class Bivalvia; order Ostreida; family Ostreidae; genus Saccostrea; species Saccostrea cuccullata. The sequence continues at coordinate 39,818 of NW_026918803.1, read as the reverse complement.
GATTCTTTTTCTGGGTCTATCACTGGAATGTCTTCCTTAAATTCTTGTTCTTCAGGAATGTTTAGCGTTTCCTACATTTTCAAGTAAACTAGTGTCATTTGTTAATCTCAGAAACAAGTTTTCTATAAAAAAATCATTTGTAATAAACAAATTTATACAATGTATTTGTAATATTTTACAGCCAATTACAACCATTTGTTAACCTTAAATATTACTACAGTGTTAAAAAGTATAATGAATTCAAACAAACTTGTTGATAGTCTTTCCCTTGGTATCAAATATAAGAATCACAAATATTGGTAAAAACTGCAAGCTTTATTTTTTAAAGACACATGATCATTCACTTGAAATCACAAAACATTCTTCAAAAAAGGGAATTAATGAATTTTATACAAGATTTGTTTTTAGTTATATACTAAAAACATTTAACATTACAAATAGGCTACTTTAATTAAAAATCAACACTGATTTTATCTGAGACCACTGACCTGAGGTAAATATGGTTCTTTTGTATCCTTTGGTGATGATGCCATCATTTTCTTCTCCTTAATTGTTTTCAAAATTTTCATTTTTGTGTTTGCAAATTTAGACTGTAAGCTGAAAAACCAAGAAAATCTTTCACTCACTCACTCTGCTTATTTTCTTTGCCTACCAGAATTCTGGCTGCGCATGCTCAAAATGGTGTTTGAAACTTAAAATTAATGTCCCTGCACTTCCATGAAAGCAGGGGATAATAACTTTTCTTCAATGAGATAAATATTATTTTAATAAAATAAATTAAATATTACACCTCTATACCAACATTCATTAACTTTTACATGTCAAGATCTGGGAATCAAATGGAAATTCACCTGTCCTTGACCGAGGTCAAGGTTCTTCTGTTACTCTCCTGGGGCTCTTCCCACGACTGAGTCAGTGGAGAATGGGATGGTGAGTGTAAGTCTGTAGCAGAAGATGACTGGATCAATCCAGTTTTCAGCGATATGGCTGGACAGCTCTCAGTTCTTTTTAGAGTGGGAGATTTTGATTGGCTAACAGGAATGTTATTTAATTGTTCATGCAGCACTGAATTGGAGATCAGGTTGGATGAAGTATCTGAAGACCGCCGGCTTCTGACATCTGAAAATCATGAACAGTATTTATTTGTGTAACAACTTTTATGACTGAAAAATAATTTATCTGACTAAATTTAAATAAAGTGCCACGCCACAGCATGATACGCCCGTCAAAAAATTACAATTATCTTAAACAATTAAAAGTGCAAGAAAATCATGTCAACCTTGATTTTAGATTTCCATGATTTTTCAACTCCTTAAAAAATTTGTTTATCCATCTCCTGTGGTGTAGGCATTAATTATAACATATATTGCATCATTCATAGATTTCTATACTGGTTGTGTTAGACCTTGCCAAATGCCTATCATATTAAACAATGTCAAATTAGTCTTAACAACCTAATCTATACCTAATTAATTTTGAAAATAAAAGGCTGGCCATCAAATATAAAATGACCAACAGTTCTTCTGTCTAATTCCCAAAGGATACACTGTCAGTTAAGATAATGCTCTGAAGAAATGATTGAGACAGCTATAGCCTTGCTACATTGAACACATTAATTAATCTTTAACTGGATGCTTGTCTACTCATTACTCCCAAGAGATTATTGGATCTACACTATCTACCATAAAGAATTTTTAAAACATATAAAACCTCAATGATTTTTTTTGTTATTTAATGGCAGACAGGTTTTAATATGCAATTCATATGGACATGCTGATTCCACCCCACCCCCATAAAATTAGTTTTTTAAAGTTCATAATATTATGTAATATCAAAATAGTTTATTATGCAAAATCAAATTAGTTTTATTTACTTCTCATCAAATTCATTTTAAAACTTATGCTAGCCAACTAGAGCTATTTTTAATTCAACAGGATTACCCATTTGGCCCAATACTCAAGGGATATAGATAGCACCGAACACTAAACTCATTAATTTCTCTCTCTAATTTGACATGCAATTTTCTGTTATCAAAATTCTTCTTGACCACTGCTTGATAATTAAACTCATGGGAGTGGTGGAATTTCTTTAACATACATTACATTTGTTATAGATTGCTGTCAAGTATATGCTAAAAAAAATAAGTATTTTCTTGATTTAACATTTTTCTAATAAGGATAGTGCAATACTTTTACATTTTTTGGAATGTGTAAATGAAGAGAAAAAAAGTCTTTTTTTTTTTTAAATTTCACTTTAATTAAAGGTCACAGTGACCTTGAAATAGGTCGCGACACACCCTCTACCTAAGATGCATCAAGTGGCCAAGTTTGATGATTCTAAGTCTAATAGTTTTCTAGTTATGGACCGGACAGGATTTTTCCATATTTGGCTATAACTTTTTAATTATAGGTCAGAGCGACCTACTTTTTGTGCGCGACACACCTTCTACCCATGATGTATCAGCTGACAAAGTTTGATAACTCTAGGCCTTATAGTATTCAAGTTATGAGCCGGACACGAGAAAAGCTAACAGACGGACGGACGGACAGACGGACAGACAGACGGACATGAAGCCTATAACATAATACGTCCCGTCTTAAGACGGGCGTATAATTATAACTGCCTACCTGAGTCTGCCTCTTTTCCTTTATTCCCTAAAATAGAGAAATTCCCAAATTAAATCAATGACCACATTTACATTAATTAAACACAACTCTGAACTTTTGCATATGGATCCCAGCCCTTTGAATTAAATCTGTATATACTTTATATAACAAACCTTTTATCTGCTCCTTTGGCCCTCATTTCAAGATTTTTAAATTTAAAACTTAACAAATTTTGAGAAAAACAATAGAATTCTTTTACCAAACTGTTTTTGTGCAAATTAAAAATGGGGGAAAATTGCTTACTAGTGTATTAATTTTGTTTAAAATCACCTAAGGTAAAACTACCTTGTTTACATTACTGACATAATCTACCTACTTGAGTTCCTCCTGTGTTGTTTTCCTGACTTTTTCTTTCCTTCGTCGATATCCACAGTAACGGCTTTCTTACGAGTACTGGTCCTCTGCTGTCCATTAGGTTCAGACCTTGTCACAATGAGTGGGGTAATATCTGTAACAAAAGGCCAATCCTTACAAAGATAAACATTGATATAACCGAAACAGTCTCTAAATAATACATATACAAATCTATCAACTCATCTACACTATAAATGAACAAAAGAGGATTTTTCTTATCAATCTAACCAAACTAATTTTATGTGTCTCCACTATACAATATATATATTTTTTCCACATGATTTCCTCTGTCACAAAGTTTTTTCAAACTTGTGGTTCATCTGAAATGTAACTTTCTGAGAATAGAATATTAAGAATATTTAGTATGTACATGTACCTTGGTCTTGTAGAGGAACTACATCAAATACGCCATCCTTCACCAATCTATTTGGCACATCAGCATTTACAATTAAGTCCACTTTTGGCACTGATTGTTCATGAGAATAATCTATACTTGAAAGACTATTTGGTTCTGATTTCTTTTTAGGAAGTTTACTGGGTCCTCTTGGCAATAGAATTTCATCATCAGCAAAAATATCATCAGAATGTATCAGACGATTTAATTCCTCTTTGTTCATCGCGGAATGCTCTAAGTCTGATTGTCCATTTACAACCACTGGAATGTTTTCTCCATTAAAGTTGGAATGTTCCAAGTCAGATAGATCACTAACAACAATATTATCGTGTAACACAAAATTATTTTGGCCATTTTCTAATCCTAAATTGATTTCATCATTTCTAACAGTGTCATCCTGATCTGTTTTAAATGTATGGTTAAAGTTAAAATCTTTTTCAGAATCAACTGCATCTAAACCAGGCAGTACAACTGATGGTAGCTTCGCTGGAGACGATATCCCGGAGTCGGGCTCGTCCTGTGTCCACGTTTCATTCCATGAATCCAGTGAGGCAGAGCTCCTGGAGTTCTTGATCTGATAAATCCCTGACTCCAGACGTATAATGGAAGCTCCAGAACTTGACCGGCTCCTACTATATTCAGATCCCTCTGTTTCAGAGCTAGAACCTACTTCTGCAGAAAATTTTTCAAATAGATCTACAACCTTTTCCTCATTTTCGGACAGACTGCCATTTTGGATGTTCTGTATGAGATCTTTGAGTGTATGTCTGGTCAGCTCTTTGTGGTTTTGATTGGTTAGGATGGATTGGCTGTAGGCCCCACACACCTGAGCAGCTAACTGCCACAGTTTACGACTGATCAACAGGGATACTGTCCGAGAGACTGTCATTAAGGTCACTTTGCGCATTTCTCCAGACACAAAAAATATATACAACTCTGATCCCTGAACACAGACTTCAAATATTTCTGAAATATTAGAAGAATGTTTACTCATCTATCCTATATTCATGAAGTGTAGAAACTGGAATAATTCTACAAAATACTGTAAAACAAGAAAATTTGGCACATACGTATTTTAGCCCAAACGCAAGTGGGAATGCATTGGAGCAAATAAATTTTAGCTCTTGCACTTGTCATTGAAATATATAAATGTGATATTGTTTTCTTTTATTTATGCCTGTATTTGACTTTTTTGGTTAGTCAAGCACAGAAACACAATAGCACTCCCATATATAATAAATAAACATTTGTTAACTTTACCATGGTGATCAATCACATGGACATGGCACAATGTCAATTTTATTTTAATTTTTTTTTAAATACAAGAAAACGTGGAGTTTTACTCATTTTATTCACATTAAAACAATGCATGCATCGAAAGAGAGTTACTTGGATAAACGGTAATCATAATCAGGTATTGTCTGAAAGCTCAATCACCATGCTTGATTGCATTGTTTACCTCGAGGCCAGAGATGATTGACACGCCGAGAAGCCAAACCTTGAAGGTGCTAATGATAAGTATCGGGTAACAACTAACAATAGTTTAATTAAATTATAATTTGGAAGAACTTTCTCTCTATCAATCCTATAGTGCTAGTGTGTATATTAAAATCCAACTACCCTTCGACAATACGTAATTGCGCATTCAGGTTTATATGAACTTATGTGAAACCTTTGATCACACACACAAAATAATATTTTGAAATCTGTTAGCGCACAATTAATTTTAGCATTCAGGGGCTCTTGCCCCAAAAGTGATAAAATTAGTAGTGCCCCATATATTCTCATTTCACAGTATCTCAATTTTATACTATCATGCTTCATTTCAATTTTTGTTGACATTAGTTTTTACCTGTTTCAAATTCAGTCCAGAGAATCACCTTTGGATTTTCTTGCAATGGATCAAGTATGAAAAGCTTTCTTTTGTTCCATGTTAAAATAAACCTTTCCCTGCAAAATCAAAAAATATATATACTGGTATACATTAATATTTTTTCAAGGAATTCATCATTTTATGATAAAAGTTTACTTAATTAATCTGCTACTGATATTCAGCCAATACGGATGACAATGCATATTCTCATACCTTTCTAAATTTATACTTACCCATATGGTTTCAAAACTGGAAAATTTGTCCCCAGTGGAGGAAACTCCTTGTTTTCCATTCTTAAGAAGGTATCTCCACTAAGACAAAGAAAATGATCATATATTCCATCAACTTTTTTACCGATTTGCAAAGCTGAAAACATAACATTTAAGGTAGGTACCTAATGAACAATTTCTTAGTTAATGTTTTTTTCCTTCTTGAAATATTACTTCACAATGAACAGAAAGGACACACTCATCTAGGTCCTCAATAATATTTCTTCAATTTCAAAAAGTTAAATAGTATTCGTAAATCATATTCTTCTCTTTCTAAATGTGTATACCTGAGTGGTAAGATCTGTGTAGGTGGAACTGCCAGTAACTGTTTGAACTGATGAGTATGCTGAACATTACCTTCTATGTCCACCTGAAATGTACAGCCATAAATTATAGAACTTTGTATCGTAAAGAGTAACCAACTTACACAAGGATGAAATTTGCCAACATTTGTTATGAAATATATAGTATATAATTGAAGCAGGTAGCAAGATTATAGTTCCCAAAGGCCAAGACTATTTCTTGAAATTAAACTGTTGCAAATGGTCCTAATTGACAAAATGTGAAATTTTGCTATTAAACTTTTAAAACTATTTTATCATACTGGAAAGAGAAAAATCTAAAGAGTTACTGATAACAGGGAAGTACTTTTCAAAACAAGAATTAGCTCAATTCTCTAAAAATGAACTTGTTAAAAATTTAAAACTTACAACTATTGTCAAATTTATCAAACTAAGGAGTACTTAGTACTGTAGAATGATATTCTTACTTCCCACAGTCTAGAGCCTGGTCTGGCACAGTAGATAACTGCTGAAGTGCTGCCGCCAAGAAGGAAACACCCTCCAAATAACCCATCTCTGCAGAAAGAAATAGTTCAAATGCATACTTTTTTATTTTTATGAATAATCTTTGCACAATAAATCACTAAAACTTTTCATCATTCTTCTTAGAAATGTATATTAAGAATTTTTCAAGTATATGTATTCTTTATGCTTTAATTTTTTAAACCAAATTACCTTGGTTTTGTTCCTATCTGCTGATAATTTGCTCTGAAATTGAAAGATAAAAATCAGAACATCCATGTCTTGAGTAAAAATTCCTTTTAAAAAAGACTGTATGCTGTAAAAAGAGAGAGAGAAGTTTTCACTTCTAAACTTTTTATATGGAATGAAGATATATAAATACCTGGCCGTGTTACAGAGGAAGCATTCGGTGCGGGTGGAGACCAGGAGTTTGTCTTGATACAGGTCCAGTTGAATGACCGGGACAGACAAGGTCAGGATGACCTCAATAGGAGCCAGTACCAGGTTCTTCATCTAACGTTGTCAGATTAATAAAATATTATACTGTATCCACACAAAAGAAGACATAATATATCCAAACTGTGGAAATATCAAGTGATGAAAGGTCAATTTACTTACAATTATTATTATCAAACATTGAATTCTGAAAATTCAAGAAAGATTAACTGATTACCTTTGAAGTTGGAATGAGGGAGACCACCACATTGCCTCCATTATCAGCTGTGTAGAGTTTCTGTCCCCCAGCGTCCCACTGAATACAACTCACATTCCTGTAGACGTGGTTGTTAATGGCACGGAGTCTGTCTGGCTTCTGTCTCTTGTCAATGTTCAGCTCCATCACTTGAACATGGCCATTTCTAATCAATCAAAATATACTTACTTGTCTTAATAGCTTCAATATCTCAAACATTCAGAATGGATCACCAAGAATATTTCATAAGTTATAAACTTATAAACCACTGGTATAACATGTATTAACTTCAATATTCCAAGGATGTTATTTTCAATAAGCCTGTGCAACCAAGCACAAGATATTAAACTTTGATGATATTTCATTAAACTATAAAGTGCATAAATTTAACATTTCTAATCAAAGCACATGTTAGATGTTTATACAAATGTTGATACATTGTACTATATGACTTGTGTACAGTCCTCTAAGGTATCTATTATATGCCTATGTATTTAATGATAGGCAGCACACAAAATTACAAACATTTATTAGTAATAAGTACTCATATTCCAAAGACAATTGACCCAACTCTTCTGACTTGCTGAAAATACTTACAACATGGAAAAGGCTACTGTTTTGTTTGTGGGACATATCTTCACATTATTGACTGATGAAGGTTCCTGCAAATTAAATTCATAACTTTGTAGCATACTTGCAATAAAAGGTACATACTATAGTACATAAATAAAAATATTACCAAAGAGAAAGAAATAAGAGGTGCATTTCTTATTTATAAAGGCATATGTGATAGATTAACAATTTTTTTTTTTTTTTGCTGACAAATGTGGAGGGATGTTTAAAAAACTAATTCGTCATAAATCTGGATAATATACAATGGAAAAAAGTATCGTCATGATTACAGAATAGTTCAAAAAAGTGCCAGTAAGAGGTTTGAGTGTGGGTAAATCTGAAGTTTCAAGGGCTTACAGCTTCAGTAAAAACAACTTGGAGATGTCGCAGGCTGATCTTATCAAAGATGTACACCGATCCTGTATTGCTCCCCACTGCAATATACCGACTGGACACATCAAAGCAGGTATACTGAAAATAAATACAGTGAACAAAATATTTCAGAAAATAACTGACAAAAAGCATACTTTTAATAATTTCCACAGGACATATATAATTACTACACTTTAATGTTTGATGGACCCAGGCATCATATTAGTTTTAAAGATATCACTTCTTGGTTATGAAAAAGGCTGATGTAAAAAGATGGGCAAACAGATAGGAATAAAATAACCATCAGACAAATGGAATGCATTAAGTCATTACAATACTGAATATTCAAAACATGCATACAAGGATAATTTTGGGAAAATGGGAAGCACCTAACATCTTTTATCATGATCGATATTTGCTTCAATTTAACTGAATATCCAATTTTACAAATGCATACAGTTCCTCAAAAAGATATCATTTAGGGAAAAAATTCAATGGAATATTTTAATAAACTACCTTTAATCTAGCAGATCCACGCAGTGGTGATTTAAGATCATCTAAAGAACATGGCTCCACAAGAAGATAGTCTGTTCTTCTTTCCAAGGCTGGTTTTACAGAAGCTGTGGTAGCCATCTTCTGTAAAATCGTCTCAGTTTTCAAGTTACTCCCATATCTACGATCTGATTTTTTAATCTGGTTTGTAATCCATTCTCCTGATAGATAAAAATACATGATGAAGTGCAGCAGACAAGATGTAAAAGATAATTTTCACAATTACAAGGTTATTCATTTTTCGTTACAAGCATTGAAACGTGTGCCACGCTTTTTAACGATTCAAAAATAACATGCTATGTTTGACCTACCAATTGCTGCCTTGTGATCTGTTTATTTTCCTTTCTAAAACCACCTTCTTGTCACATGACGAAAAAAAAACTTTCATTTCGTATGTTAAAGCGTACGTATTGTATTCGGATATGAATCACGACATTGTTTATTTGGAAGTTTTAAGACTATTTGAACTGAACATCCTGTAATTATTTTATTTGCTTTCAATTAAAAATAAGTGAAAAATGCCACCGTAGTTTTAATAGTTGTAAATCTTCCAAGACTTTTCAACAATTAAGAAGAGTGTACGAGTTACTATTTCAACGCATGGGTTATATCAAACTACAAAATACATAAATATCTTTTTTTTTTCAGAAATTGTACGTCTGTTAATTGAAATTTACAAGATTGTAAAGAAAGAGATTAAGTAATTTTTCTAGAGACTTAAAAATCGATTCTTATGAACAAAATAATATCTACCATAAAATACTAAATCGTGTCTTGAAAGAGCCCCTGTAATCTTCTTATGGTGATCATGTGATTGTTCAAAATGGCTAAAACCATGTTACAAACAAAGTTTCTGATTTTGTTTGTTTTCTATGTCTCTGTGTCTGCTAGGAGTTCTGGCAAACCCAATATTGTGTTTCTACTGACAGACGACCAAGATGTTAAACTTGGAGGACAGGTAAAATTACATGTACATTCTTTTTTCATTCCTTCTGCAGTCAAAATTAAAAGATCCAAGAACCGGGTTATCATGGTTATGCTGACACCTCTCTGGCCAAAAACAGAGAATTAAAAAATCATGTTCGCTGTTTTTTAAATTATAAAATATTAATAAAAAATAATATATCAGGGTATATGCATTCAGGCGCGGATCTAGGAATTGAAGTTAGAGGGGGCACCAGAAGTAGGCAAGGGGTCTGGGGGCCGCCTTGAGGCCCCCAGTGGGTCCAGGGCAAAGCCCTGGTGGGGGCCCAGGGGGCGAAGCTCCTGGATTCTAGAGGTTTTGTAGGGTAAAAATGGGGTCTACCAAGTATACATATTTAAATTTTCTACACGAAACTGTGATTTACGTTAATTTTGACAAATTTAGGGGGAGGCGCGTGTCGGGTGCGCCCCCCTTAAATCTGCCACTGGCATTACCAAACTAAAAGATGTCTAGATCATTTCAATAATCAATATTAAACACGAAGTCCTGTCTTTCTGGGGAGTGTGTTGGGTGGGATGGGGTATATTCAGTTTGCTCTGCAACTTTGTTCCTCCCAAAGTTTAATTATGTGACTCTCGGCTAAAAATATACAATAAGTATATATTTTGTTTAAATACACATACCTTCATGCTATGTATTAAATTTATTTTTATGTGCTTTTTATCTATGTTTTTTATTTTGTAACGATTTTCTTACGCTTTGCAGTTTTGACCTGTCTATTTCGTGCACATGCAGATATAAGATAACTCATCTCTACAAAGATATTAAAATTCACAAGAAATAAAGATAATGAATTATATGATATTATTATTTTGTGATAATATAACTTTATATGGGACAGGTCAGGTTGAGAGTCTGATATATACAGATACAAGTATACAGCACAGAAAGAACACCTTTTATTTCTTTGAAGGGAACGACCATATGATTCTGAGGCGAGGGTGGGTGGTGGTGTTGATCAAACACATAGCATGAGGGAGTTTTGGGTTTTGCAGATAAATAATCTACATGTCCTGGGCTGGATGGCAATTAAGAAAAAAAAAATACTGTCCTTGACTGGTGCTACAACAATTAACTAAGTTTAATTTTGGAATTTGCCCCTCCTCCATAATTTTTTTTTTTTGGCTTGCCAAATGTTTTTCTAGTAAAGAAGAAAATGATTATACAGTTTATACTGTTCTTGATATTGTAAATAAATATCTGTCTTTGACTGGCATGAAAAAAAAAATATCTCACTTGAAAAAAAGATGTCAGCTCCTTCTGCTTCCTAGAATTAAATGCTAACTCAGCAGATTGAAAATATAAATGTTCATTTAATTTCCTATCTCGAGAAAACTTTAGTATTAAAGCAATATGAGCTTAATTTTGGAAAAATTAATTTGGCTGTTAAAATATGCTATTATGATAAATCTGTATGTAATTTACACCAATATGTAAAATTAAACAGATATAATATTATTTTTGTTTTCAATGTTCAGGACGACAATTAATTTTGCTTCAATCACAGCATATAAACAGTTCTTCTGTCTGAAATATAAAGAATAGAAGTTTATAATTGTTCTTTTTTTCTGTCATTTCATAAAATAGTCAATTACATTATTGCAACAAAAATTTTCGACATCAAACTTGCAGCTCATATTGCTTTAATAAACTTCACATGATTGTACAATTTATAAATGTTTTTAACTATTTTTTTTTTAAATATATGAATAAAATTCACAGTACAGCTTCTATTACATAGAATAAATAGACGATAATCTTTTTTTCAGTTTAAAAATATATTCACCTAAAAGTACAAAGAAGTACCGATGTTTTATTTAATTAAAAATAAAATAATAATATTTAAAAAAAAAATGTAAAAGGCCAACACTATATGGAAAGGAATGAAAATCATGTCATCAGAAAAGACTTATTTTAAAACTTGTAAACCAACCCAACAAATTTCAGACTCTTGAAAACTCGAACCCTCGATTTCTTGAAGTTTTCCATGGTCCCGCAACTTCGAGGTACAGAGAGTTATCTGTATGTTACATGTGTTGTAGATTCCAATGGCTAAGACAAAGAACCTTGTTGGAGACAAAGGAATTATATTTGAGAACATGGTAGGAATTCTTATCATCAAAAAGGTTTTATTCAAATTACTGGAATAAAATGATTCACGAAACTTGAAAAGCATAAACTTCCTTTAATAATGAATAATACATTGTAATGCAAATGAAGTTTTACTTTCCAACCCACAGTATGTGAGTGCACCCCTTTGCTGCCCAAGTCGATCTAGCATCTTGACAGGAAAATATGTACACAGTAATGGCGCTGTAAACAATTCTCTGGCGGGGAACTGCAGCAGTCCTCACTGGCAGCGAACACAGGAAGTTAAAGCCTTCCCGACCTACCTTAAACAGCAGGGCTACACCACCTTCTTTGCGGGAAAGTACCTTAATCAGGTGACGATCGAGGAACGGAAAGATACAGTCCACTTTAGTATTTCTCATGTTCGCCTTATATTGTTTAACGTACTTCAGTATATACATGTACGTTGATATCTTAGTCAAATCTAAGTGATTTTTTTTTTCAAAAAGATGCTAAAGAAGTTTTTTGACGAAGGCTTAAAACGAAATTTTAAAGTATGAAAACGTGATTTATCAAAGATTTATTTTCAGTATGGGACACCAAATGCAGGAGGGGTTCAGCATGTCCCTCCCGGCTGGGACTGGTGGATGGGTCTCGTTAGTATACAGAATCGGATACAAATTTAACTCAATTTGAACAAAAATCTTTAAGATAACATATTAAAGTATGTAAATTTTAAATTGTATTTAAAAATGTATTTTTTCTAGGTTGGTAACTCTAAATATTACAATTACCACTTGTCTGTTAATGGAACACTAGAAGTTCATAAGAGTGACCCACAAAAAGACTACCTTACTGACGTCATTGTAAGTTTATTTTACACTGGAAGTCCATAAATGTGACCCAGAAAGAGACCATATAGGGTTCATTATATACGTCTCCAAAGTAAGTCTTTTCCCAAGCACGAACATTCCAAAATTGAAAATCCATGAAATATTTTTTTTAATTCATTATATTATATAGTTTACATTTACCAAGGAAGGTTGTTCTTTTACTTTATGGCTATGATAAATTCGCAGTTTCTCATTTGGGGCATGCTTTATTTTATATGTAGAATAATGATTTTGTCTGTGTGTCTTTTGTGTGAATTTCATGCAGAGGAAAGTTCAGTTTAGTTTATAACTAATTTTTCTATCCTCTTCCTGTTTCAGAACAGACACGCCGCGTCATTCCTGGACGTACAGAGCTCTGACTCCCCTCCCTTCTTCATGATGTTGTCAACCCCCGCCTGTCACGGACCATTTACACCCGCTCCTAAATACCAAAATAACTTTGCCAACCAATCAGCTCCACGGGATGGCAGCTATAATAAACACGGATATGTAATACGAAATTCCAAATAACTAGTTCAAAATTTTTTCACACAGTATGCACATTAATAGACAGAAAATATGCACTCTTATAATAGTGACATTTACTGACTTTAGAATTTTTCATGTGGTTGTATATAAGTGCTCAATAATTATGTCAAACTAATTACCCCCCCCCCCCTCCCCTGATAAATTTGCATGAAAATTTCGGTCTTCATGTATAACTTCTGCAGTTCAGTTGTACATGTAACACCAACGTTTCATCTCAGTTGAGCTCAACTATTGAAATAAAGGATTAAATTTGATATATTTTAATAGCAATTCTGTATTTCGTCAAAAAAGACGAAATAAGGTATTGCATTCCTGTTGTTGGATACATGAATAGATCGAATGCATTAACTGCATGTATTTTCTACCCTCTGCGAATAAACAACAATAATTAAAGACTTTCCTGGGGTTAAATGCCAAGTACCTTATAATGAAAATTAATGATATATTTTTTGAAAAAATAAAACGTTTTCTTCACTACAAAGAGGGCCCTTGGTCATAAATAACTTTCTTTATTTCATATTCAGGACAAACATTGGCTGATCCGACAAGCTATAACACCTCTACCGAATGACACTGTAAAGACGGAGGATAATGTATTCAGGAACAGGTAATTCAAGGGGTGGATCAAGGAATTTTCCTTAAATTAAACTCAGAAATGTTCTGACAAGAAAATTTGGAAAACAGTCTACACATGCTAAATCTACTGAGGTGAGAAGTGGGAAGAAAGTGGGCACTTCTCATGATCAAACGCTTTACATATATCAGAGGGTGCACCCCCACCCCACCCCCAGGTTGGGTTGGCTGTTAAGTGTAATACATACGAGATAATTTTCATATTGGTATAATCGCATGTTCAATACTTTTAGAGTCTTTTGTGTATCCGTAGATGGCGTACATTGCTCTCGGTTGACGATATGATGGAAAATGTTATCAATATTCTACAACAAAAAAATTTTCTGGACAATACATATATTATTTTCTCATCAGACAATGGATTTCATTTAGGTGAGAATTTATTTTGCTGTATTCGATTTTCCAATTTACCAGAATTATAAAAGTCATTTTAAAGAGAAACCTTTATTTACACTATAGGCCAGTTTTCAATGCCTTCCGACAAACGTCAGCTGTACGAATTTGACGTCCGTGTGCCGCTGATGATTCGGGGACCAGGTGTGTCCCCGGGGCAAATGATAAAAGTAAGGAGGTGATTTGGAGCCAACCAGCGATGATTTCCGTACTAAATTAACTTGACAGGATCATAGTTTGCTTTTAAAAGTCTTTTATTAAATCAAATTTTAAAATGAAGTCAAATTTTATATTTGGCATGACATTTTTTGACAATTTTTTAAAGGTATGCTGTAGGTATATGACTTCATTCTTTTTTATTCCAAGGAACAAGTGATGAATATTGACCTAGCACCGACATTCCTAGATATAGCTGGTGTGCCCTCTACGCCAAAACAAATGGACGGGCTGTCTCTTACACCCTTCTTTTCCAGTAGTTCCAATAAAACCTGGGCTCGGTCAACAATACTGATAGAACACCAGGGAGAATATCATGAAAATACAGCCGGTTGTCCACAGTTTAAACATCAAAATATGTCGGTACGCAGAAAATCAGCCGGTGTTTCAACTCCATGTTTGAAATTAGATTGTTAAAAGATGGAACTTTGTACATTTATAAATTTACATTTTATTATTTATATTTTCAGAATTGTAATAATCATTGTGTTTGTGAGGATTCCTGGAATAATACCTATTCCTGTGTAATAAAACGAGAACCGTCTACGTCGCCCAGTCAACCAGGCCGTCGTGTCAAATACTGCCTACTTAAAGATGAGGAGGTAATGTATTTAAGCAACATTAAGATTTCACTCACAAAAAAATCCCCCCCCCCCGTAATTTTGCCGATACATAGAATTCAAAACTTAGCTACTTTATGCTTGTCCCCCTCTTCAATAATAGCATCCAATGACCCACCTTTTTGTGTGTTTTTTTTTTTGTTCCCCCAACTGCAATTGCTTCGATCCTATGTGTACGTTGAATAAATTTTCAAAGAAAAAGTGCATTTCAATATATGTGAAATCAGCAGAACTTTACTGTAAAAGCAGGTCTTTCATAAAGTACTGTTGAAGTCTAGGTTTTTGAATACTAATAATTCTGCTTCGCACATTATTAATTTATCTACTATTGAAGATCAGGTGTTGAATGCTTACAAGTCATATTTTTCCCTTTCATTTTTTTTATTGATAGAATTTCCAAGAAATGTACAACTTAGACACTGATGAAGATGAATTTAAGAATCTGGCTATCAATTTACCTGACGATGAAAGGAAAATATATTTAAATATAATTGAACAAATGGAGCAATGTAGTGGATCGTCCTGCCATTTATAACACGAGAGAGAGAGAGAGAGAGAGAGAGAGAGAGATTTTGTGTGTTCATCAATGGTGCTATAATAGGACGATTGATTCATTAAAGACTGTATGCTACCTGATTTCTTTTATATACAATTTTATATACAATTCATCGTTTCCTATTTTTCTGATAAAAAATAAGTATTTATCATATTGTGGACATTTTTTTTGTTCTTTATGCACACATTTAGAAGTGAATAACGGACAGCTCTGTGAAGTCAAAGACTAATATATAAAGCTATAACGTTACAGTTCTGCAGCTACGGTACCGCTCTATACGGCTAATCATTTATGTCTGGACTAATCAGTATACCCCCAACTTGAAAAGCGGGAGGGTATATAGTAATCAGTGTGTCCGTCCGTCTGTTACGCTTCAGTAGTTTGGGTACCCATATCTTATCTGATACTCCTCTCATACTGCTGAATGAAATTTGATGAAACTTTCACAGAATCTTTATTACATATTGCCATTGTGCACCTCCTATTTTACTTTTTGATCTGACACATATTTTGAGTTTTTCCACAACAAATCATGCACACTCCCATTATATTCATATGGGAGGCGGGGGGTATCATTTAGTGAGCTCATTGCTCACAGTACCTCTAGTTATATATGTACTTGCATGATGCCCACTGGAAATCTTGCAAGGTTAAAAATAACTGAATATCTTGCCCTATCCAATGAAAGTTAATTACCCTTAAACTACCACATGCAGCCACGTAGCGTCGTTTCTGAAAGGGGGGGGGGCAGCCAGAGAAATTTTTTTTTACTTACCTGAAAAAAGTTGACAAGCAAAGAAAAAAGGGGAAAAAGTTAAAAAAAAAAAGTTCCCCAAAGTCGAAAATCCTATTTCATGGGGCTGGGGGTGGGGAGTTAGAACACAACTTTTTCTATACCTACTTCTTTCAGTCCGAGATTGACAATGGAGCTGCAAATTTTCTTATCAATTTTCCAAAACTGTTAATACGAAGATCTGATATAAATTCAGTGCATTATGAATATGAAGAAGGTTGTCGAAAGATTACCGGCCCAATGATTCTGTATTCATCTTTCTGCAATGTTTGCAGTTTGTGTTCTAGATAGGTCATTTGCAAATCAAGAATATACATGTACCTGCATCGTTGGTACTTTCAATTTAACATCTGTGATTTATGGGTAACTGATTTGGATTAAATGATCAAAGTATGCGGATTTCATTTCAATTTGAGTTCCTTTTCTTGGTTTGCTCTGTTCTGCAGTTGTGGCTTTGTTCTTATGTTCTCTTTCGCTTCGCTCAGACGAACATAAATTATTTCATATTCTCTTTACATATACAAAAACAACTCAAACACAAATATAGAGAAGGCTACAATGTTAGCCAGATTTAATAAAACTGATTGGTACAAATATTAACGCGTCCATAGGTGCGTCCACACATAGAAACGCTTGCTTGCCGCATTTATTACACGTATAAATTTACAAACACAGTCGTCGATGGTACCAACTCTTTACCTTCCTTCTACAATGTATCAAAAATAAAAATAATTGATCAAATATCACAGAACATATATATATGTGCTTGTTTTGACCTCCATAAATGAATGTATGAACCCAATATTATGCTTCCCTCGCCGCCCAGGAAAAACCATAGAAAAAAAACAACATTGATGTTGAAAAAACTATGGAAACCTGTAAGTCCGCAGCAAATGCGAGGTAAACGAAATGAATGGCGGACTCATTCTCACAAACTTAACGCAAAATGTCATTACTTATAATGTACAATAAATTGACTTGTTTAAGTAAAGCTGTGCAAAATAAATGTGTACTAGCAATATCTGTTTACACTACATCAAAATACCTTTCCGCTAATGTAGCTATGTAGCTCTGAACCACTACAAAACAGTTTTTTATTTATGAATATAAAGAAAAAATCTCGAAAGCGATTTTAGCAGTTGTATTCCACATAGGTAAGCCCAGTATTGGTTCAACCAAAGTGCTATGCAACTCCAGACTAGGAATCGGATCTACTTCAAAGAAACTAAGCATCAATCTACAAAAGAATTCTGTTTCATTAGATAAAAGGAAAAGAAAATTGGAAAACTGATAAGTCGTGGCTAACTTTTGTCGAATGACAAAAGAACATAAAACACGAGTTTAAATACCCTTATACAATTTTGCCGCAAAATAGACCCCAAAAGAGATCTAAATTAGTAAAGCACATAAGTGAGATAAATACATATTACCAACACAATACGTACTAACTGGATAACCAAATCAACATATACGACTCCCCCGCACACCAAAGCCACCAGGTTCGACCCCCAGGAACACCACCTTTACCCCAAAGAATTATTAATGTAACCGAAAAGAAATTTATAAAACTCATTTACAGGATCCCAATTCATCGTTTGATCAAATTCAAGACAATATACATCGTTGACTTAATCAATGTTTAGTCAATACCTGATCGGAGATGTTTGCAAGAGAATTCCCATTTAGGAACACATTGCAATACATTGTAATACAATGCAAGACAGAAGTCTGCATTGCAGTTCAGATCTGTTTATCAAAGAAGCACAAGTTCCCTACTTGTTCCTTACTTGTACAAGGGAGGGATTTATTTGCCCACCACCACCCTTCAAAGATGACTCTTTTATACAATTTTGGACTGGACCTGAACATGAGTTTTGAAATTTGCATAAATGAAGTCAATTCTTACTCAAGTTAGACAACTCTACTTATGTTCACATACAGAATCGCTGCCAATCGCGATTACATTTAAAGTCAAATTAAACACAATCTCTTTTCTGAAAAAAAAGACTGCTCTCTTTTTTCATTCAACTTATGAGAAAAATTCAAATGCAGTTTTGCAACAAGAACTAGAAATCTGAGATGAAGTATTACATAGGATATCAGATTCTTTAACGTCCTCGAACAGGTAAACACTGAATAGCGGATGGCTTTAGAGAGTGAGTTTCTCTCATCCCATTACAGCGTACAAGATCGCTCCAATGGTTCAAATAAAGAAAACATGAAGGAATGCGATCAAATAAATTTGCTTCTTTTAGAAACTTTATTTAGATATTTGTAGACTATGGGATAAAAATATTCAATCATTTCAGACTAATAAATTCACAAATATTGTAGTAAAAGAACAAAGTTTAACTGAAATTGAACAATTCTCTCTCTCTCTCTCTCTCTCTCTCTCTCTCTCTCTCTCTCTCTCTGTGTGTGTGTAATATTTTCATCAATTAATCAAATACATCTATTCACAATATAATATCGAAAAGAGGGTTTCTGTTGATTATGTTCAGTGTATTTAAATAAGCTTTGTTCATGCACGATGGTGTTCTTTTTAAAAGGTAATCATAGATGACAACTTCCTTATCAATTTGCTCAACTGTTAATATTTAGATCTGATATTGCAGATTGTCGAAATATTACCGGCCCACTGATTCTGTATTCATCTTTCTGCAATGTTTTGCAGTTTGTGTTCTAGATAGGTCATTTGCAAATCAAGAATATACATGTACCTGCATCGCTGGTACTTTCAGTTTAACATCTGTGATTTATGGGTAACTGATTTGGATTAAATGATCAAACTATGCGGATTTCATTTCAATTTGAGTTCCTTTTCTTGGTTTGCTCTGTTCTGCAGTTGTCGGTTTGTTGAAAACTCATTTACAGGATCCCAATTCATCGTTTGATCAAATTCAAGACAATGTACATCGTTGACTTGATCAATGTTTAGTCAATACCTGATCGGAGATGTTTGCAAGAGAATTCCCATTTAGGAACACATTGCAATACATTGTAATACAATGCAAGACAGAAGTCTGCATTGCAGTTCAGATCTGTTTATCAAAGAAGCACAAGTTCCCTACTTGTTCCCTACTTGTACAAGGGAGGGATTTATTTGCCCACCACCACCCTTCAAAGATGACTCTTTTATACAATTTTGGACTGGACCTGAACATGAGTTTTGAAATTTGCATAAATGAAGTCAATTCTTACTCAAGTTAGACAACTCTACTTATGTTCACATACAGAATCGCTGCCAATCGCGATTACATTTAAAGTCAAATTAAACACAATCTCTTTTCTGAAAAAAAAGACTGCTCTCTTTTTTCATTCAACTTATGAGAAAAATTCAAATGCAGTTTTGCAACAAGAACTAGAAATCTGAGATGAAGTATTACATAGGATATCAGATTCTTTAACGTCCTCGAACAGGTAAACACTGAATAGCGGATGGCTTTAGAGAGTGAGTTTCTCTCCCATCCCATTACAGCGTACAAGATCGCTCCAATGGTTTAAATAAAGAAAACATGTAGGAATGCGATCAAATAAATTTGCTTCTTTTAGAAACTTTATTTAGATATTTGTAGACTATGGGATAAAAATATTCAATCATTTCAGACTAATAAATTCACAAATATTGTAGTAAAAGAACAAAGTTTAACTGAAATTGAACAATTCTCTCTCTCTCTCTCTCTCTCTCTCTCTCTCTCTCTCTCTCTCTCTCTCTCTCTCTCTCTCTCTCTCTCTCTCTCTACTTCTCTGTGTGTGTGTGTAATATTTTCATCAATTAAGCAAATACATCCATTCACAATATAATATCGAAAAGAGGGTTTCTGTTGATTATGTTCAGTGTATTTAAATAAGCTTTGTTCATGCACAATGGTGTTCTTTTTAAAAGGTAATCATAGATGACAACTTCCTTATCAATTTGCTCAACTGTTAATATTTAGATCTGATATTGCAGATTGTCGAAATATTACCGGCCCAATGATTCTGTATTCATCTTTCTGCAATGTTTTGCAGTTTGTGTTCTAGATAGATCATTTGCAAATCAAGAATATACATGTACCTGCATCGCTGGTACTTTCAATTTAACATCTGTGATTTATGGGTAACTGATTTGGATTAAATGATCAAACTATGCGGATTTCTTTTCAATTTGAGTTCCTTTTCTTGGTTTGCTCTGTTCTGTAGTTGTCGGTTTGTTGAAAACTCATTTACAGGATCCCAATTCATCGTTTGATCAAATTCAAGACAATGTACATCGTTGACTTGATCAATGTTTAGTCAATACCTGATGGGAGATGTTTGCAAGAGAATTCCCATTTAGGAACACATTGCAATACATTGTAATACAATGCAAGACAGAAGTCTGCATTGCAGTTCAGATCTGTTTATCAAAGAAGCACAAGTTCCCTACTTGTTCCCTACTTGTACAAGGGAGGGATTTATTTGCCCACCACCACCCTTCAAAGATGACTCTTTTATACAATTTTGGACTGGACCTGAACATAAGTTTTGAAATTTGCATAAATGAAGTCAATTCTTACTCAAGTTAGACAACTCTACTTATGTTCACATACAGAATCGCTGCCAATCGCGATTACATTTAAAGTCAAATTAAACACAATCTCTTTTCTGAAAAAAAAGACTGCTCTCTTTTTTCATTCAACTTATGAGAAAAATTCAAATGCAGTTTTGCAACAAGAACTAGAAATCTGAGATGAAGTATTACATAGGATATCAGATTCTTTAACGTCCTCGAACAGGTAAACACTGAATAGCGGATGGCTTTAGAGAGTGAGTTTCTCTCATCCCATTACAGCGTACAAGATCGCTCCAATGGTTTAAATAAAGAAAACATGTAGGAATGCGATCAAATAAATTTGCTTCTTTTAGAAACTTTATTTAGATATTTGTAGACTATGGGATAAAAATATTCAATCATTTCAGACTAATAAATTCACAAATATTGTAGTAAAAGAACAAAGTTTAACTGAAATTGAACAATTCTCTCTCTCTCTCTCTCTCTCTCTCTCTCTCTCTCTCTCTCTCTGAGTGTGTGTGTGTAATATTTTCATCAATTAAGCAAATACATCTATTCACAATATAATATCGAAAAGAGGGTTTCTGTTGATTATGTTCAGTGTATTTAAATAAGCTTTGTTCATGCACAATGGTGTTCTTTTTAAAAGGTAATCATAGATGACAACTTCCTTATCAATTTGCTCAACTGTTAATATTTAGATCTGATATTGCAGATTGTCGAAATATTACCGGCCCAATGATTCTGTATTCATCTTTCTGCAATGTTTTGCAGTTTGTGTTCTAGATAGATCATTTGCAAATCAAGAATATACATGTACCTGCATCGCTGGTACTTTCAATTTAACATCTGTGATTTATGGGTAACTGATTTGGATTAAATGATCAAACTATGCGGATTTCTTTTCAATTTGAGTTCCTTTTCTTGGTTTGCTCTGTTCTGTAGTTGTCGGTTTGTTGAAAACTCATTTACAGGATCCCAATTCATCGTTTGATCAAATTCAAGACAATGTACATCGTTGACTTGATCAATGTTTAGTCAATACCTGATGGGAGATGTTTGCAAGAGAATTCCCATTTAGGAACACATTGCAATACATTGTAATACAATGCAAGACAGAAGTCTGCATTGCAGTTCAGATCTGTTTATCAAAGAAGCACAAGTTCCCTACTTGTTCCCTACTTGTACAAGGGAGGGATTTATTTGCCCACCACCACCCTTCAAAGATGACTCTTTTATACAATTTTGGACTGGACCTGAACATAAGTTTTGAAATTTGCATAAATGAAGTCAATTCTTACTCAAGTTAGACAACTCTACTTATGTTCACATACAGAATCGCTGCCAATCGCGATTACATTTAAAGTCAAATTAAACACAATCTCTTTTCTGAAAAAAAAGACTGCTCTCTTTTTTCATTCAACTTATGAGAAAAATTCAAATGCAGTTTTGCAACAAGAACTAGAAATCTGAGATGAAGTATTACATAGGATATCAGATTCTTTAACGTCCTCGAACAGGTAAACACTGAATAGCGGATGGCTTTAGAGAGTGAGTTTCTCTCATCCCATTATTACGGTACCGCTAGACATTGAATCATTATTGTCTGGGTTTATTATTTAAATTGCACGGATGTCCACTGGAAATATTGCCAGATTAAAAAAGATGATCGAATAATTTACCTTATCCAATGTAGATTATGCCCAAACTACCAGATGCCATTTTGTAATAACAGTCAACGTTCAGAGAATTATAATTACAGCGTACAAGATCGCTCCAATGGTTCAAATAAAGAAAACATGAAGAAATGCGATCAAATAAATTTGCTTCTTTTAGAAACTTTATTTAGATATTTGTAGACTACGGGATAAAAATATTCAATCATTTCACACTAATAACTTCACAAATATTGTAGTAAAAGAACAAAGTTTAACTGAAATTGACCAATTCTCTCTCTCTCTCTCTTTCTCTCTCTCTCTCTCTCTCTCTCTCTCTCTCTCTTTCTCTGAGTGTGTGTGTAATATTTTCATCAATTAATCAAATACATCTATTCACAATATAATATCGAAAAGAGGGTTTCTGTTGATTATGTTCAGTGTATTTAAATAAGCTTTGTTCATGAAAGATGATTTTTTTTTAAACGGTAATCATTAAGAGATTCACTAAGGAGCTGACAACTTCCTTATCAGTTTGCTCAACTGTTAATATTTAGATCTGATATAAATTCAGTGCATTATGACTATGAAGAAGATTGTCGAAATATTACCGGCCCAATGATTCTGTATTCATCTTTCTGCAATGTTTTGCAGTTTGTGTTCTAGATAGGTCATTTGCAAATCAAGAATATACATGTACCTACATCGTTGGTACTTTCAATTTAACATCTGTGATTTATGGGTAACTGATTTGGATTAAATGATCAAACTATGCGGATTTCATTTCAATTTGAGTTTCTTTTCTTGGTTTGCTCTGTTCTGCAGTTGTCGGTGTGTTGAAAACTCATTTACAGGATCCCAATTCATCGTTTGATCAAATTCAAGACAATGTACATCGTTGCCTTGATCAATGTTTAGTCAATACCTGATCGGAGATGTTTGCAACAGAATTACCATTTAGGAACACATTGCAATACATTGTAACACTGCATTGCAGTTCAGATCTGTTTATCAAAGAAGCACAAGTTCCCTACTTGTTCCCTACTTGTACAAGGGAGGGAATTATTTGCCCACCACCACCCTTCAAAGATGACTCTTTTATACAATTTTGGACTGGACCTGAACACAAGTTTTGAAATTTGCATAAAAGAAGTCAATTCTTACTCAAGTTAGACAACTCTACTTATGTTCTGTTTACTTACACATATACAGAATCGCTGCCAATCGCGATTACATTTAAATTCAAATTAAACACAGTCTCTTTTCTAAAAAAAAAAAGTAATAAATACCGCTCTTTTTTTTCATTTAATTCATGACAAAAATTCAAAGGCAGCTTGGCAACAAGAACTAGAAATCTGAGATGAAGTATATTATATAGGATATCAGATTCTTTAACGTTCTCGAACAGGTAAACACTGAATAGCGGATGGCTTTAGAGAGCGAGTTTCTCTCATCCCATTATTACGGTACCGCTAGACATTGACTCATTATTGTCTGGGTTTATTATTTAAATTGCACGGATGTCCACTGGAAATATTGCCAGATTTAAATAGATGATCGAATAATTTGCCTTATCCAATGTAAATTATGCCCAAACTACCAGATGCCATTTTGTAATAACAGTCAACGTTCAAAGAATTACAATTACAGCGTACAAGATCGCTCCAATGGTTCAAATAAAGAAAACATGAAGAAATGCGATCAAATAAATTTGCTTCTGAAGGAAACTTTATTTAGATATTTGAAGACTATGGGATAAAAATATTCAATCATTTCACACTAATAAATTCACAAATATTGTAGTAAAAGAACAAAGTTTGACTGAAATTGACCAATTCTCTCTCTGTCTCTCTCTCTCTCTCTCTTTCTGAGTGTGTGTGTAATATTTTCATCAATTAATCAAATACATCTATTCACAATATAATATCGAAAAGAGGGTTTCTGTTGATTATGTTCAGTGTATTTAAATAAGCTTTGTTCATGAAAGATGATGTTCTTTTTGGTAATCATTAACGAGATTGATTAAGGAACGGACAACTTCCTTATCAATTTGCTCAACTGTTAATACTTAGATTGATATAAATTCAGTGCATAATGAATATGAAGAAAGTTGTCGAAATATTACCGGCCCACTGATTCTGTATTCATCTTTCTGCAATGTTTTTGCAGTTTGTGTTCTAGATAGGTCATTTGCAAATCAAGAATATACATGTACCTACATCGTTGGTACTTTCAATTTAACATCTGTGATTTATGGGTAACTGATTTGGATTAAATGATCAAACTATGCGGATTTCATTTCAATTTGAGTTCCTTTTCTTGGTTTGCTCTGTTCTGCAGTTGTCGGTTTGTTGAAAACTCATTTACAGGATCCCAATTCATCGTTTGATCAAATTGAAAACAATATACATCGTTGACTTGATCAATGTTTAGTCAATACCTGATCGGAGATGTTTGCAAGAGAATTCCCATTTAGGAACACATTGCAATACATTGTAATACAATGCAAGACAGAAGTCTGCATTGCAGTTCAGATCTGTTTATCAAAGAAGCACAAGTTCCCTACTTGTTCCCTACTTGTACAAGGGAGGGAATTATTTGCCCACCACCACCCTTCAAAGATGACTCTTTTATACAATTTTGGACTGGACCTGAACATAAGTTTTGAAATTTGCATCAATGAAGTCAATTCTTACTCAAGTTAGACAACTCTACTTATGATCGCATACAGAATCGCTGCCAATCGCAATTACATTTAAAGTCAAATTAAACACAATCTCTTTTCTGAAAAAAAGACTGCTTTCTTTTTTCATTCAACTTATGAGAAAAATTCAAATGCAGTTTTGCAACAAGAACTAGAAATCTGAGATGAAGTATTACATAGGATATCAGATTCTTTAACGTCCTCGAACAGGTAAACACTGAATAGCGGATGGCTTTAGAGAGTGAGTTTCTCTCATCCCATTTTTACGGTACCGCTAGACACTGAATCATTATTGTCTGGGCTTATTATTTAAATTGCCTGGATGTCCACTGGAAATTTTGCCAGATTTAAAAAGATGAATAATTTGCCTTATCCAATGTAAATTATGCCCAAACTACCAGATGCCATTTTGTAATAACAGTCAACGTTCAGAGAATTATAATTACAGCGTACAAGATCGCTCCAATGGTTCAAATAAAGAAAACATGAAGGAATGCGATCAAATAAATTTGCTTCTTGTAGAAACTTTATTTATATATTTGTAGACTAGGGGATAAAAATATTCAATCATTTCACACTAATAAATTCACAAAATATTGTAGTAAGAGAACAAAGTTTAACTGAAATTGACTCAATTCTCTCTCTCTCTCTCTCTCTCTCTCTCTCTCTCTCTCTCTCTCTCTCTCTCTCTGTGTGTAGGGGGGGGGGGGGGGTGAGGGTGTGTGTGTTATATTTTTATCAATTATTCAAATACATATATTCACAATGTAATGTCGAAAAGAGGGTTTCCGTTGATCATGTTCAGTGTATTTAAATAAGCTTTGTTCATGTAAGATGATGTTCTTTTGGTTAACATTAACGTACGGAAGCGTATTAGTGCCCTGGAATTTTTTTTTAAGTTGGTAATTCCAACTTTAAAGTTGGGAATTCCAGCTTTAATCTTGGCTTTTCCAACTTTAATCTTGGTAATTCCAACTTTAATCTTGGTAATTCCAATTTTGAAGATGGAAATTCCAACTTTAATCTTTACTTTTCCAACATTAAAGTTGGTAATTCCAACTTTAATCTTGTCTTTTCCAACTTTAATGTTGGTAATTCCAACTTTAATCTTGGCTTTTCCAACTTTAAAGTTGGTAATTCCAACTTTAATCTTGGCTTTTCCAACTTTAAAGTTTGTAATTCCAACTTTGAAGTTGGTAATTCCAACTTTAAAGTTGGAAATTCCAACTTTAATCTTTGCTTTTCCAACATTAAAGTTGGTAATTCCAACTTTAATCTTGCCTTTTCCAACTTTAAAGTTGGTAATTCCAACTTTAATCTTGGCTTTTCCAACTTTAAAGTTGGCTTTCCCAACTTTAAAGTTGGTAATTCCAACTTTAATCTTGATAATTCCAACTTTAATCTTGGCTTTTCCAACTTTTTTTCGGCTTTATATATCATATTGTTTGAGATAATTCGTAGCATAAATCGTGTTGCCTTTTTATGCATGTATATAAAATGGAAAGATACAATTTTATTATGAAATGATGATTTTAGAAGGAATCATTTTATTGTGCATGGCCGTAGGAGCCGGAGGGGGTGCATGGGGGCGTGCCGACCCCCCCCCCCCCCCCTCCCAATAATATAATAAGTTGAAGACATCATATTGGTAGTTGGTTGTTGATAGTGCCCGAAAGTGAAAATATATTCCATATACAGAATTGACATATTAAGTACTGATGTATTTGTTACATGTAGTGTAGCGTTTGATTAATCCTATACATAAAATACCTACTAACAGTCTCTTTCTTTAAACGTTAATAAATGTCCGATCTCTTAAAATATATGTTAGGTTGAAATCATGTCATGTACGGAGTTGACTGAAAGCCTCCTTATATACTGAAAGGAAAAAGAAACGCATAATAACATTATAGCGAAAAGTATTTAACTATGTGGCCGAAAATTATGAAAATTTATCAGATGTGTAATTTGGTTACTGTGTACTAAAATCGCTGGTCAAAACTACTCAACCATGAAATGTATGGTGTCACGTATGGGAAGTGATAAAAAGCCAAATACACGTGCATGTTGATGATGACATTTTTGTGATCCCATTTTGTAGTGCCAATCGATGCATTAGAGTTACAGACATCGTTTTCCGATATTTGCAGTCAGTATAAATTTCTTGCAATCATGATATGGCTGACAGATGTTACATTGGGTCTAGTAATTGAGTTCCATAAGTGAATAAAAAGGCAACAACATGTTGCTGTGCAGTTTGTTTTTAAATTTTCAACCAAAAAAGTTTTTTCGGTTGTCAGAGAGTAACTTAAAAGGTTTCCAACCAACCATGACGGTGACGTTGGCGCGTAACAACGTCACATCAAATTAGAGCTTTTCGTCATGCTACCTCGGTTATTCTCAAGTCATTATCATTGACATCGATATTTTTAAAGCAGACAGTCAGACTCATATTTTCACCCTAATACTGACAGAATCTCTCTGCTCTAATTTGGTACGCAAGCTTAGCAACTTTACGTCGATTTTACTCTCACACGCGCACGTACACGCCGTATGCGTAATGTTTTTAGCATGTTCATACTGAGAAAATGTAGCCAGTGTTTGTCGAGACTTCCTTAGAAACATTCACGTGTACCAAATTAGCTAGATTCTGAAAATTCTATCCTAAATCGAAAATTCGTGGGATTCATTGGGCGGGGGGATTCGTTGGCTTTGGAATAACACAGCTACTCTCAACCATTTAGACTATCGTCGGAAGGCTTGAATGATAATCCTTTGAGAAAGATAAATGCTCTGAAGAACTCAATGCACAAGAGAATCAAGGCTGTTACTGATACGCAAGGGAGATGATGATAATTTTTATTTTAATTTTGGTGGGTATCGACATATCAATTTTAATAACTCAGAAATTTATTATCAGTCAAAGTCACACAAGATTTCGGTTACTTGTTGTTTAGAGTTGGATTAAATTGTTTGATAACAATACTGGAAAACATATTGGAAATAAAAGTTTTAATTTTATTCAAAAGTTTATTATGCGTTTCTTTTTCCTTTCAGTATATTTATACGAGGGTTATGTATTTTTTTTTTCCTGCAACAGCTGCGACATGAATTCCCGTATTATCAACCAAAGAAAGCATTTTATTGTTTAATATAACTTGAGAAATTGATATTAACAAAAAAAGGATCCTACAGTAGCCATTACATACATTGATTTTTAATTAATAGAAATTTGACACTGAACTCGTAATTATATTACAGGACCAAAAGAATATACGGATTTTTAATTAAAAGTTGGAAGGTTATAGCAGGTCAGGGTAAAAATAAACTGACACAGATAAAAAGTGCTCACCAATTTATTTCAATGTTCTTGTATATATTAAATTCATTAAGCATTATTCAAGTTTTATACCATTATTCCCTATAGCCCCGTCCGCCATTCTTAAAGAATCTCTCTCTACAACCCCCCCCCCTTGCTTGTCGTAAAAGGCGACTAAATGGGGCGGTCCTTCGGATGAGACCGTATAAACCGAGGCCCCGTGTCACAGCAGGTGTGGCACGATAAAGATCCCTCCCTGCTCAATGGCCCTGAGTGCCGAGCATAGGCCTAAATTTGCAGGCCTTCACCGGTAATGGTGACGTCTCCATATCAGTGAAATATTCTGGAGAGGGACGTTAAACAGTCTACAATCAATCAATCAACCCCCCCCCCTCATCTAGGTTGCGAAAATTTATTGATAACCAGTCTATTCCATTATATTACATTGACATTAATAAAGTTGTCAATGGTTTAAAATAAAGGGGGAAACTAAAAAAAAAGGGGGGGGTCCAAATTAAGTTGGAAAAGCCTAGAATAAAGTTGGAATTACCAATTTTAAAGTTGGAAAAGCAAAGATTAAAGTTGGAATTTCCAATTTTAAAGATTGAATTACCAACTTTAAAGTTGGAATTTCCAACTTTAAAGATGGAATTACCAACTTTAAAGTTGGAATTTCCAACTTTAAAGATGGAATTACCAACTTTAAAGTTGGAAAATTCAAGAATAAAGTTGGACTTTCCAACTTTAAAGTTGGAATTACCAACTTTAAAGTTGGAAAAGCCAAGATTAAAGTTGGAATTACCATCTTTAAAGTTGGAAAAGCCAAGATTAAAGTTGGAATTAAAAAGATTAAAGTTGGAATTTCCAACTTAAAAGTTGGAATTACCAACTTAAAAAAGTATTGCGTGGCACTAATACGCTTCCGTATTAACGAGATTGAAGAAAGGGCTGCAAATTTCCTTATCAATTTGCTAAATTGTTAATACTTAGATCTGATATAAATTCAGTGCATAATGAATATGAACAAGGTTGTCGAAATATTACCAGCCCGATAATTTTGTATTCATCTTTCCGCAATGTTTTTCATTTTGTGTTCTAGATAGGTCATTTGCAAATCAAGAATATACATGTACCTGCATCAGTGGTTTTTCAATTTAACATCTGTGATTATGGGTAACTGATTTTGATTAAATGATCAAACTATGCGGATTTCATTTCAATTTGAGGTCCTTTTCTTGGTTTGCCCTGTTCTGCAATTGTCGCTTTGTTGAAAACTCATTTACAGGATACCTGATCGGAAGATATTGCGAGAGAATTCCCATTTTTAAGAACATTGCAAGACATGTATTGCAATGCAATTCAAAACAGAAGTCTACATTGTAATTCAGATCTGTTTATCAAAGAAGCACAAGTTCCCTACTTGTTCCCTACTTGTACAAGGGAGGGATTTATTTGCCCACCATTATTCTTCAAAGATGACTCTTTTATACAATTTTTGACTCTGTCTGATCATACACCTGTAGGATTTAAACTTTGCATCAATGAAGTCAATTCTTACTCAAGTTAAACAACTCTACTTATGTTCCTTTGACTTGCACATATACAGAATTGCTGCCAATCGCGATTAAATGTACATTTAATGTCAAATTGATTAAAGACTATTAATTTCTTTTTTTTTTTTAAAAATGATTTTTTCAACAAGAACTGGAATTCTGAGATGAATTATTGTTTTGGACATTAGATTCTTTAAGGTCCTTAAACAGGTTACTTGTACATGTATAACAAACTGAATAGCGGATGACTTTTTAAAAAATAATTATTGTCTGGGTTTATCATGTTACTCACATGCATGCCCAATGGAAATCTTACGAGATGAAAATTGAATATTTTGCCCTATCCAATTTAAATTTACTAAACTACGAGGGTCGTTCAATAAATAATGCAACATGTCATCTAAAAGTAAGAAAAGTACGTAATACATATTCTTAATAGTTTCAATCCCTAAAGGCATTCCCTGTTATCAGTTACATGTGTCTTAAGTCTTTAAATCCATGAACAGAAATCCTCAGCATACTCATCTTTAGGGATACCCTAAAGGCACTGAGAAATATCCTATGGCATATCAGACATTGTTCAATCTTCCTTTGATTGTTTTCATGTTTTTGGGGACGAAAACATATCACAGTGACTGCGATTAAACTAATTTGGGTCATTGAAAAGTCCTGTATACTTTCTTTTCTTCAAAATCTTAAGCGTATATCAAGCTGCGTTATTAAGCACAGGAAAAATACCATGGTCACCGAATTTTGGACTTCCTTTGCAAAACATCTGTTCACTTTTCCTTTGTGCGATTTGAAGATAAAGTTTACTATTGCTAGTCCTTTATTTGTATGTATGTTCATGTTTTAATGAATCTCTTTAAATACATGAAAACTAGTAAAACATGTTTGCAGCCATTACTTCTCTTTATCGTAATTAAATGACACCCTTTTCTTTGATTCCACATTTTTTATCATTAATCATATTTTTACGACTATAAAAAGAGCACCAATGTTTCGACATACATTAAGCAAGTTTATCTATTCTTCAATTTTGTTTAAAAATGTGTTTTTAAGTAAACCGTATGCACATTTAACGAATGTTCTCTCTTGGGCATTTGTGAGAAAAAAGGGCACCTATCTGATTGAAATATTGTTTTTTGTTGTTCCGTTGTCCGAATTCTACAAAATGCTGTGACGATTTAATGTTAACTATTTTAACAATGTCTTTCCATGTAAATATATCATTTTCAAATTACATTTGGCACATAAAGTCGATATTTTGTGATGTTCCCACAAATTTCAATTGACCATATTCACTGTTATATTTGAACCGTCGTTTTTTCTTCTGAATTATTGAATCCATCTGAAAAGTATACCACCTTAAAATTTATTTTTTTACACTTATAAAAATTTTATCTCAAATATGAAGTTTGCGGCGATTTATGTAAAAAGCGCAGTTTTCAAATACGGTCTTCATGGTCTTATTTTCATCTTCTTGGCGGAGATCATTTATAAACAGTTTTTAGCTCAGTGTAGTGACCATGCTCAATTTAAATATTAATTTCTTTGCGAAGACACAATGAAAATTCGTGAGGTTTTCTGTGTTTAGTAAATCTTTAATAGAACTTTTCAAATATGAAAAAATAAATGCAAATACCTCAACATTTATTATGATATACTGAGTATTGCGTTATTTATTGAACGACCCTCGTACACAAAAAATACTTCAATTTTGTATATGTAGCAATGAAAATTACACTGGGTATAACATCTCTCCATATGCTGATATGCATGGTTCAAGTAAACAAAACATGAATCAATGAAAACAAATTAATTTTCTTCCTGCAGAAACTTTATTTAGACATTTGAAGCATATGTTTATGGAAAAATACGAGATGAATTGAATCATTATAACAGTCTGACTAAAGCCAGCCCCTACTATATCACTAACGAAGTGATATAGTAGGGGCTGGCTTTAGTCAGACTGATCATTATAATTTTAGACTAATAAACTGATTAGAAAAATTATATTATACACAATATATTAATGTTAACGTAACACCCCACCCCCCGTTAAATTTTGCACTTTTAAAATTATTTGATATTAGCTAAATGCCAAAATTAACTATTTTATGCATTTTAAAATACTTCATGTTTTCTGCTTTTGTATTCCATTCTTCGACCACGTTTTAGATCGGGTTCGAAATTCTGATATTATTATTGGAGTTCGACTTTCCTCTGTCAGAAATTCTGGAAATCGTGGGAAGAATGTAGGAAACGTGATGAAGAGAGTAAGACATGAACAGATAAATGTTTCTGTTCATCACTATTTGAAAAGGAGGCAGTATTTAGTAAGTGTCAAAAGCTGCTGTTACGAACGGAATGGACAATTCAGTTTTTGCAGCAATCAGGTCCAGTCCAAAAACTGTTTTTCTACCTAGAAGTAGCTGTTTATACTTTTGCATGGCCCTACATGGCCCTTTAAACCTACTTAATGTAGCTACCTCAACATACTTTTACATAGTTTTGAATATAAATGAATTTTTTTAAATAGAAGTAAATAGATAAGTAATAATGAAGGTGTTAATAGGACGTCAGACTATGCAGGGACCTATATACTAAGTAGTATGTAGGTCCCTGGTCAGACTTGGTGTTTATTATCATGTTGTGCTGTGTACTTGTTCAAAAGGGGCCGGGGGCTTTGACGGAGAAATATATAATTTTGTTATACCTTTAGAAATTTGTTCCTATACATAAAAGTCTAACATTTCTAATGTTTTGCTGAGCGGGCATAAAAAATCAATGGTTGACCACTGAGTGAGATGTTGGACCGGTCGGTGAAATGTTGGACCGTTTACGTCAAGAATGGGCAACATGCTTTTTGTCGGACCCTCGAACCAAACTGTCTGCCTTTGGCCTGGCCTCAGGCAGACAGTTTAGTTCTTGGGTCTGACAAGACACATGTTGCCCTCGAACTTAGTAGATAAATGTATAATGTTCTAAAACAGGGGGATATCTGCAGACTTCAAAGCACTGAATATTTCCACAAGCCATTATGTCAAATGTTTGATATGATGTCAGGAAAATAACACATATTTAAAATTTCCATGATTTCTACAGAAAAAGGTGTATATTACATCTATATTTTGATTACAGATCACGGATTTTGATATAATGTGTAAATAATGATATCAATGAAATATTAAACATTGTTCTGGAGCAGGACTGTGCTCTTTAAATTTTACAGTAAAAATTGAGCAAATTTTGTCCTTTTTCTGAAAAACAATGCGAAATCTGAATAGTTTGTAAAGTCACAAAAACAAAAATTGTCATCAACCTTCTTTGAAACTATAATATTTTTTGTTTGTTTAGATTCCTCATACAATATATACAATTCAGCACATTTAAAGAAATTTTCAATATTTGACTTTTGTGGGGGCAAAAATATGCAATTACCGCATATAGTTCTTTGTAAACATTCTGAGTGTGGAGAATACATCAAAATATCCCAAAAACTACATGTATTTACCCAGGAGTGCATGAAGGATAACTTTTAAGATTGATACAGATTTGTTAGACATTCTAGGGTCCTTGCCACTCGACTTTAATCCTCAACTCCCAGAAACTGGTACTGGGTGTAGCATAATTGAAAACAGACAGTAATCTTTTTTTTTTTTTTTTTTTGTCTAACCAAACAAATTCATCATCAGTGTGATGTATCACCAGTGTTTATCAAGAAACCTGGTATTTGTCATATTGTGCCATGCAAATGCAAGTATTGCAAAAGGTAGGTAAAAATAGCTATCTTGAGTAGGAGTAAAAAGTTATTTATTTACCTAGGAAGCCATTGGAAGCCATCACTTCCTACCTAGGAAGAGACAGTTTTTGGACAATTCCTGGCAATGTAAGCAGTTCAAAAAAGTCTGATTATAATTATAGTATTTCTAAGATATCATTTCCTTATTTTTATGAGGGGGAATCTATTGCTGGGTAACATTAGCGGGAGGTCAACATTACCGCTACATTGCCAAAAATTTCAACTCATTACCGCTACATTTTTTCAGATTTTCGACCGATCATTACCGCTACATTTTTCCGGCCAAAAACAACTCATTACCGCTACATATTGAATCAGTCCAAAACAACTCATTACCGCTACATATCGATTTAGCCAGGTATGGTTCGGTATACGAGTTCAAATCAACAGAATTCACTCACTATCTAATCAGAATGGGTATATTTATATAAACAACTCTGTAGTCGAAATTTAATTATTTAGCTTCATCTGAACATTATGGCCACAATTGATAAGTTTGTTACAAATTGAGGGAATGTCATCTTACTTATCGATAATTATAAATTGAGAAAACAATATGTCAAGCAAATGGCTTTCAAGGCTTTAGCGATAGTGAAAAAAAAAACATTTGACAAAACTTAGAACTTTATCTATGAATAGTGCTTGATTTTCATTTTTTGTGTTTTATGAAATAAAATTGAAAAACAATTGATTTTAATAATGAAAAAAAACATCCTGCTCAAAGTCCTACTTTCACCTCCACGTGGTCATGGTGGTGGGTCTTATGCATTTATAGGTTGTACTGTACACGCATATGTGGCTGACTAACGAAAGAGGCAATGTAGCGGTAATATATACTTTTTTATGTAGCGGTAATGTAAGGTTTTTTGTAGCGGTAATGACTATGTAGCGGTAATGAAAATTTTGAAAATGTAGCGGTAATGATACGCACCCACATTAGCTATGTTTGTTAAATCACAATTTTTCTTTAATATGCATGCTTGAAGAAACAATTATATTATAGCACATTTTATTCTTTGCAACATGTTATAAGGAATGTCATCTATGAACGTGGCTGCAATTATCAGTTAATTGATTGTCATCTGTGGAATTCCATAAGTCAGATGAAATTTGTCTTCCTTTTTTTTTTACTTCATCTATGTTAATAATAAAAAACTATTTGGCTTTGCTGTATCTTTTTCCCACCGTTTATTAAACAATAATAAATTTATCTTCAAATTTTTTAAGGAAAATGAAACTTCTCAGAAAAAGGAATCTAAATGGGTGCAGAATATCAGTGATATGGCTGTGAAGAATGCTAGTAATGGGGAGGTAACTGTGGACAATCTTCTGACCTTCAGTAGCTTCAGTGGGGATGCTAGTGCCTGTGATGAACAGTTCTCCAGGTATAACTTATCTGTTCTTTTGTGTGAACCTTGATACATACATTTGTAAACAACCACTCTTCCATTAGTGTTGCTTTTATATTGTTGTTTATTTCTATGTTGATTCTTTGTGTTCCCTTGCCATCAAGTTTTAAGGTTATACTTATGAATACTTGTATATCTTTTTTTTTTTTTTGGGGGGGGGGGTTAGATATCTACAGAAATTTTATCAAAGCCTACTGTGTATGTTTTCCTTAGGTTGAAATCGTACATAAACAGAGGAAGTGAACCATATAAAAGTCAGCTTCAGCCCTTACTTTATCCTGTTTTTGTTCATCTGTACCTAGACCAACTGTGTAATGGTCACAAGACTCCAGGTATGTAAATTTCAAAATAAAATGTTGACCTTTTAATTTCCATAGCCAAGGCTGGATTATTTTGTCTTTCAGTGTACATGTACATTGTCTATATGAAGAGAAAAAGAATAAAACATTAGGAAATAAAATAAAAATGCACCTTTGAAAGGGAAATATTTAAAATAAAATGTTTTGTCCTTGAAAACAGCACATAGATTCTACAGTAAGCATGTGAAGTTGTTTGACAATGAGAAGTCATACAGCCAGACCCTGGAGTCAATACACAAGCTGTACAACAGTACTGATGTCATGGGCTGTCTAGAGGCCACAGATTTCAGGTACATGTAGAGGCCTTCTTTGATGTGATTGGTTACTGTAACAATGGTAGTGTTAATAGATTAGATATTTAAAAGATGCTGTGAAATGACTAATCCCTGCGTTACCATGTGTTAGTCAACTGAGCTAATTCCCAGTTAATCCATTCTTAAGATTTTTAAATACTTTTATATCAGTTTGCCATCAATTGTCAGAGCTAATTCCTGTTTCAAAAGTTCCATTGTCAATAAACCTTAAGGATGTTCCCCTCAACCAGAACTATTTCTTGAGACTAGAAATGACCCCTCCATTGTTTTGTATTTTAGGGAGAATAAATTTAAGATCAGGTTATCTGAAGGAGCCTTGGAGTATCTGCTGAGACATCTGAAGGTAGGACAAATGGATTACCAGCATGTATTGATGCATATAAATTACTGAATGTACTGAATTATTCTCTGCATTCTCATTATATTTTCTGTTGCAGCATGAAGACAACAGCACAATATTTCAGATTTTTAATCAAAATGTTAAACTGGAAAATACAGGTACATGTAATATAAGCCTTTTAACAAGATGATTTGAATTGAAAATAAATGTGTAATCATGTAATGTTTTAGTTGAACTACCGGGTATTATATGAAATATTTTTTAAAAATTTCTCTGATACCTGAATTAATATTCATCA
This sequence comes from Saccostrea cuccullata, assembly GCF_032062105.1. Lineage (NCBI taxonomy): Eukaryota > Metazoa > Mollusca > Bivalvia > Ostreida > Ostreidae > Saccostrea > Saccostrea cuccullata. The sequence continues at coordinate 3,255 of NW_026918803.1, read as the reverse complement.
TGGAAATTGTTAACCTTTGCAATTGGAAATAATGAGTTTTGCAAGGGGTAAAATCTCATACAGAAATTTATCTTACACATTTTACAAAACTACTCCCTTTAATAGAAGTATTTCATAGATTCAATATTGTTTTCACCATACACTAATCTTATCCAGCACAGTTTGTATATGTCTTATAATTTATGCTATGATACAAAGTTGAGGAGGAGACAAAAGGGAGACTAGAACTGAGTGAGGGACTGAATGTACCGAAGGAGGAATCTAAAGAGATAAAGGACGATCCAGAGGATATAGAGGCCCTAGCGACATTACAGCTGTCAATCAAACAAGTGAGGGAGGGGCCACCATGTCTACCCTCCATCTGTTTCTACACATTTATTAATGCTTATCAAGGGTGAGTGGTATAAATGTAGGAAGTAAAAATTAGGATTTATTTTGATATACATATTGCTTGTGGAAAGTTTTTGCAAACAATGCTGTTGTTACTTTTTTTTTTAAGTTACTTAATTTCTCAATTTTAAAGGTACCTAAGATGTTTGAATTTTTCTCCAGATATTTTATGTAAAAAAGTTGAAACTATATATATATATTGCATAAAATGTTTGATACACCAGATGTGTTTCCTAACAGATTTTGACAATAATAATAACTGGACTTTTCAGGTTGTGTACAGTTGACATCTCCCCAGATAAGACTTTACTGAGTGCAGGATTTGAGGACTCTTCCATCAAGTTGTGGAGCACCACCCCCAGTCTTCTCCAATCCACCCCTCAAACAGTGGATCCCTGTAAACTGTACATAGCAGCCGACTACTGGAATGTGGACATCATGGAGGAATGGTAAATCTATATTGATAGCATGCTGTCATCATAGCTGATATTCCTTATGTACTGTAAATCACGTTTTATTCACGAGAACTTAATTTTCGCGTAATTATGCAAGACAATGAGCTCGCGAAAATTTCATTCTTGCTTTTTAAAAGTATTCCTTACGATTATATAAAAGAAAAACATCAATACGTGAAAATTATGTCTCGCTAATAAAGAGTCAATGGCTATCTCGCGAAAATAAGGTGTCACGAAAATTTAGTGATCTACAGTATTAGGCTTTGAGCTCTTTTCGTCTTAATTAACGACATAATTTGACATACTGGTTGTTTCCTTAGAGTGTTTTTGTATGGCTGACCCTTAGACTGTTTTAGACAAATTGGAGTGCATTATGTAATAGAGTATAGAGTTCCTACTATTTCATTCATACTTTTTATGCATCAGAAATATCTGTTAAAACAGGAGTGAAAATAAATTAAGATATATCTATATGTTAAATTAGCTTTGTCATAAAAATTTAATTTTGGAAAATATTAAAAATGTGTGTAGTTTTTACATTTAATTTTCAATATTAGAGTTGTATTTCTGAGTAACTGTAAATAAGGCCTCATACCCCCGATAACAAACCTCCAGTGACTCCAGGTCCTAAAGATTTAGTCCCCATTACAAATTTTAGGAGCTTGCCTCTTCTTACAGGTACCAACTCTATAAAACTGTTTTACCAGTCATTGTCTTTTGTCTATTTATGAATTTAATTGAGTAAAAGAAACTGAGAAATGAAGAAAATAAGTCATTTGTGCATGTTTATATTTGAATCAAAAGAATGCATCAACTAAAGTTTTGAAATATTCAGTGAAAAAGCTCATAGGTCTAAATTTTGTTGATCCTCAGATCAATTAAAAAATTTTCACAATTTTGTTGACTTGTCACTAAATTTTACACTCCATTTGGGAATTTAAACTGCCATTGGGACTATATAATAGCCATAATGTAGTTCATGTGTTTCATATCTGTAGTGAAATAATGTGTTAAAAGGAATAAAGAAATTTCAGAGAGAAATAAAGTCAGAGAATGTTTCAAAATTTTGTATTAGATAAGTAAATACCAGTAAATGCTTGATTTTTCAGTAAACCCCGGTACACTGAGACTGTGACCTTGAGGGCACACAGCGGTACAGTGTACAAGACCTGCTTCTCTCACGACTCCAAGTATCTAATGTCAGCCTCAGAAGACGCTACTGGTAAAACTTCCACTCATTGGAATCAGACAGCAGTTATGCTTCATTTGTAAATTATGTTAAAACATTTTTTGCCTCTTTCAAATATTTCATTTCAAAAGGACCCGGTAGTGAGAAATTGTACTTAAAATATTATATCTGACAAAAAATTGACTTTGCACTACATTTTAATATGTAGGTAAAACAATTGATTTCTTTGCCTATATTTCATTCCTCAGTGCGCCTGTGGGATCTAGACACACACACTAACAGGGTCTGCTACAGAGGTCACAATGCTCCAGTGTGGGACCTAGATGTCGGGTAAATATACTTGTCATTCCTTAAATTTGCCTGTAGATAAGCCACTGATGTTTATGCCTCCCCCTTCAAAGATTGGTGGGGGGTATAGTTTTTAGCTCACATTTTCAACTTCTTCTCAAGAACCACTGGGCCAATTTCAACCAAACTTGGCACAAAGTATCTTTAGGTGAAGGGGATTCAAGTTTGTTCAAATGAAGGGCCATGCCCTTATTCAAGGGGAGATAATTCAGAAATAGTGAAAATTTGTTGGCATGTTTTAAAAATCTTCTTCTCAAGAACCACTGTGCCATGAAAGCTGAAACTTATAGGCAAGCATCCTCAGGTAGTGTAGATTCAAGTTTGTTCATAGATTCAAGTTTGTTCAAATCATGACCCCCGGGGGTAGGGCGAGGCCACAATGGGCGATCAAAGTTTTACATAGAAATTTATAGGAAAATTCTTTAAAAATCTTCTTCTCAAGAACCACTGTGCCAGGAAAGCTGAAACTTATAGGCAAGCTTCTTCAGGTAGTGTAGATTCAAGTTTGTTCAAATCATGACCCCCGGGGGTAGGGCGGGGCCACAGTGAGCGATGAAAATTTTACATATAAATATATATGAAAATTTCTTAAAAATCTTCTTAAGAATAACAAAGGCATGAATGATCATATTTTCATGGAAGCATCTTCAGGTAGTGGACATTCAGTTTTGTTCAAATCATGATCCCTGGGGGTAGGGCGGGGCCATAACATGGAATCCAAGTTTTACATAGAAACATGTAGAAAAAATTTTCAAAAATCTTCTTTTCAATGATTAGTCCTATTCATATGGAAGCATTCTCAGGTAGTGTAATTTGTTCAAGTCATGACTCCAGGGGGTAGGGCGGGGCCATAATGTAAGTTCAAATGTAAAG